>NC_092580.1:655000-850000 GCF_037975245.1 Apostichopus japonicus
TGTTCATGAATTTCAGATCAAAGATCAACTAGGGGTCTTTTGTGTCCCGGGCCCCGGCCCAATATTTTCAAATTGCTCCTGTTCGTACAGTGTATGGCCAGTGATAGTGAAACTTGGTCACAACGTTCCTCGGGATAGGAGTTACGAGGAGTGTTTGGAAAATTGAGGTCAAATGTCATTTAGGGGGTCATCGGGGGTCATTCTTTGTAATATTTTCAAATATCTCAATCTCCTCAAGATTTTGATGGATCATATTCAAAGTTGAACTGATGATTGTTGGATTGTGTATGAATAAGGTGATGCCTAATAATTTTTGGTCAAAAGTTAATTAATTACAATTAATCCCCATTGTTTAAAAAAATCTGAGCCTTCACCTTTTGCCAAAGCTCCTTTAATTTGCCTCCCAGTATCTGCAGTGTTTGTTTACATTTGTGGTTAAGCTCTGCAGAGGCTGTTAGTGGAATTAAAGCAGGACTGGGAGTTGTTATTAACTGTTGAACTGTAAGCGTGAGAGCCCTACAGCCAATCAGCACTTGCCGATTCTTAGAAGTCTTTGAGCCTGAGGTATGTAGGCAGCTATGGCGGGCCATCAGTCTCAAATCATTGGAGATCGACTTATACCGATTTAAATCGACATATACCAGTTTCCTTCGACATATACCAGTTTCCTTCGACTTATACCAGTTTCATTCTACATATCATCGATTTAAATCGACATATACCAGCTTCATTCTACATATCATCGATTTAAATCGACATATACCAGTTTCATTCTACATATCATCGATTTATTTTACTTATCATCGATTTAAATCGATGATAAGTAAAATAAATCGATGATATGTCGATAGTAACTGGTATATGTCGATTTAAATCGATGATATGTGGAATGAAACTGGTATATGTCAATTTAAATCGACATATCATCGATTTATTCTACATATCATCGATTTATTTTACTTATCATCGATTTAAATCGATGATAAGTAAAATAAATCGATGATATGTCGAAGGAAACTGGTATATGTCGATTTAAATCGATGATATGTAGAATGAAACTGGTATATGTCAATTTAAATCGACATATCATCGATTTATTCTACATATCATCGATTTATTTTACTTATCATCGATTTAAATCGATGATATGTAAAATAAATCGATGATATGTCCATTTAAATCGACATCTACCAGTTTAAATCGATGATATGTCGAATTAAATCGGTAGAAGTCAATTTCCGTGGACTTATACCAGTTTCTAGCGTCTCAAATTGACATATACCTATTTAAATCAACATATCATCGATTTAGCTCATTAACATATTCCAAATTAAATCGATGATAAGTAAAATAAATCGATGATATGAAGAATGAAACTGGTATATGTCGATTTAAATCGATGATATGTAGAATGAAACTGGTATATGTCGATTTAAATCGATGATATGTAGAATGAAACTGGTATAAGTCGAAGGAAACTGGTATATGTCGAAGGAAACTGGTATATGTCGATTTAAATCGGTATAAGTCGATCTCCAAGGATTTGAGACTGATGGCCCGCCATAGGCAGCCAGCCAAAATGTTGGCAAGGTGTGCTTCAGGTCTGCTCAGGTAGAGGGGAGAAAGTTTAATAGGGTAGGTCAGTGGTATTGTTTGAGAGAGTTGGTAAAATAGGATTTAAAGGGGGAAAATAGGAATTATAGCCAGTGGTGTGGCCAGGATTCTGCTAACGGAGGGAGGGGGGGGGGTTATCCCTCATGGGCCCAAAATTAGTGGAATCTGAAAAATGGCCTGAAATTTGGTGGGCCATAAAGTTTTGTGGGCCCTACATTTTTAAGCTCAAAAAGGAATGAGCTTCTGCACCATTGGTGCTCTAGTTTCTTCTTTCACCCTCTGTCTGTCTACATTGTTGGTTCTCTTTTCTTTCATCTTCCGCTGCAGTTTATTCTCCCAACAAAAGGTCGCTATAGAAAATTTAGGAGATACGGCTCAGTCCGAGTACAAGCATGGCTCATCTCTGAACACGGAGTCCAGTGGTAGCGATAGTTACAGGGACATTTTAACCAGTCATAAGTAAGTTTCACTCTCTAAACATGTTTTATTTTAAGCAAGGTTTTGTCAGCTGGCAACATATTATCTATGTTTTATTCTTTTGTAAAACAATTCAAAAATAAGAAACTGACTGGGAAAAGTAAATGCAATGTATTGAGACAAGTTATTGGATAATCCCAAACCGAATGTTTACTTACCATAAATGTAACTGGTTGAAAGGTAACGCTGTATCTTGGTAACGATATTTTAAACTATCTCAAGTTGTAAAGGATTGGGAAGGTAAATAGAAGTCAATTTGGGGTGGGGGTGAGTGGAGGAGGGGTGGGCAGCTAAAACAAGCTGCTTAAACGATATGATTTTTAAATTTACACTCTAAACAGTTGACTGTACTGAAAACTGCACAGTGCATTTTAAAGTAGACCACTATCTATATCTTGCTGTAAAGCAGAACTGTTTGTAACCTTGTGTTGAGTTTGTTTTGATCTCATCTCCCTTCATGTAATGAATAGGGAGATGAGATATTGTACTTCACTCCACATCAAAAATGTGAGTGAGTGAGTGTGCGTGTCCGTGTGTGCGTGAGTGAGTGAGCAAAATTAAGTATGTCGCAGACTCCTCCTAAACCCCAAGTCCTGTCGAGTTCAAGCTTGGTGGGTGGGAGCCTGACCATGTTACAGGTAACTCATGCCTGCGCGATTGATGACGTCAAAGAGGTTGAAGGTCAAGAAATCTAAAAATTAGTTTTTAGCCATTTTCTGCATGCCAACTTGTTGGACAAAGGCATTAAACCACATTATATGTAGAGAATGAAGAGACAAAGTTTAAAACAAGACAGATTTAGCTGTTTAGGCTTGTAGTTAACGGGTCAATTGAGTTAAAGTTAAAATTGGTCTAAATTGTGCAAAAGAGTGTGTCCTAGACTGTTAGTCCGATCAGGTTCAAACTTGGTGGGTAGGTGCCTGACCATGTACTGTAAACTTGATCTTTGGTGATTGTCTAAATGTCATAGGTGAAAGGTCAAATACCCAGAAAGTGTAGCCATTTTCTGCTTGTCAGCATGTTGGAAAAAGTCATTAAACCACAGATATGTTGACTATAATGAGACAAATTTTAAATTAGAACTTATGCAGTTGTTTAGGGTCAAGGTCAAAGTTCATTGTAGATCCATTCCATCATAAAAGAGATGAGTACCATAGATTGCCATCTTGTCTTATGTTTTAATCTTAATAGATGCTAAGATCCCATAACAAGGGAGTTTATTAGGCAAGTTTCAGGAGAGATATGATTGATAAAGATGGCTACCTTCAAGGTATGCAAGGAATTAAGATGACTAATGAAGCAATCCATGGCAGAATGAAGGTGAGATGACAAAACTATTAATTAATGGACCATTCAACTGTCAATTTGAGTATAGTTTCATTACTTTAATGTATGTTTAATTGCTTTGTTCAAGGGCTGTCCTAACATGTTAGTGTTTGATATCATGAGATGCAAGGTTAAATTGCGACTAACATGCAACATCATGTAACATGTTGAAAATTTCAAGTTTCATTGCTTACACTACATTTCATGTTTAATAGAATGTTGAGTGAAACTACCCACTGCTGTAGGGGAGGAAACATTTGGTGTTTAATCCACAAGCTCCAGCTCATTCATTGGCGCTTAAATTTCAACTCCTACCCAGATCCCAACGAAGAGAGTAAGTGACGTCTGCTCTGTAACGCGACAATAGCATAAGAGACGGTGGTATGAACAGACCTTATGGGGAAAAATTTAACACGTCATTTAACGAAAGTGAAAATACAGTATTCCCCATCTTGGTGGGGTGGAATTCATTTCCCCCGTGGGTTGTATAACAAAAGAGAAATCTGTAAGCAACGATGATTATTAATGCATCTTTGCGTGATTGATTACTAATCCATCTTTGCGTGATTGATTATTAATCCATATTTGCATGATTGATTATTATACAAATATTGAATGGTTATGAGTGCAATAGTGCAAATATTTCATGAGTTGAAAGATGGAATGTTCCATTCAACGGGCGCAGCAGAGTTGAATGGAACAAATTACATCTTTCAACGAATGAAATATTTGCACTATTGCACGAATGGAAACCATTCATTATTTGTTTTATGCAACATATTATATTAAGACGGGTAAAATGCACTCATGCAACCGATTGTTTTGAACAGACAGGTTTCTCTGCTCTCTTACCATTGAAAAAGTGCTACCAAAAAAGTATAACTCATGGTTCTATTTCATAGAGTGGAATAGAGCGGATTTTGCATGCAATCAACAAGCAATTGACCAATCAAATGACCAGACTACAATTAGGTGTTGTATAATAATCCATATTTGCATGATTGATTATTAATCCATCTTCTTTCTGCTTAGACGTTGAAGGACAGCGTAGTAAAATCAGAGGATTCCGTGAAGAGACTGTTAGCAGAGATCAAGATGTTAGGTCAAAGGGTCGTTCAGTCTCATAAAGCCATACAGAAGGAGGAAGAGCCAGGTACATTTTCAAGTTTCTTCCTTTTGGGTTTGGTACGTTGAGAGTACAAGATGGATATGATGCTCGCATTGTATAAAATTATTGGTAGCAGTATGCTGGAGACAGTGGGTTGTAGGACTATTGTTTGCGAGCGGGTCACAGATATGGTCATGTGCGAAGAAAGTTGGAATGAATTTCAAAACTAACCAATGAGTCGGTCTTGCGTACAAAGATTTACTTCGCTGCTAAATAAACCCGAGCGCGTTTAACAGGATCATGTCAAGCATAAATCAGGGACGTTTAAATTTGGTGAAAATGTTCTATTTATGGTAGTTCACAAGCGAGAATGTTACCTAACTTATATGGAATTGATGCCAAGTTTTTGTATTGAATGAGTGCAGTTGTTAAATTTTTTGTCTCCGCCATCCCCACCCCACCCCCGGAAAGAAGTATCCCTAACCATGATGGAATATCACTTAGTAATATTCAGTCTTACCGAAGGCGATGGAGTACAACAGAGTTGAGGAGAGTGGAATTTTCCGAAGGTCAAAGTGTCACTGTTCCCCTGACCAACACGGGAATGATGCTAACTTTGTTAATTTAGGCGAGGATAACAGCTAGGTACTTGACTCCATAAAGAACTCTGACATGTGGGTGTATAGAACAGAAAAATATATTGATACAATTACCGACTGAAACACCCGTTCATATAGAACGCGGACCTGTGGGTGTATAGAACAGAAAAATATAGTGATACAATTACCGACTGAAACACCCGTTCATATAGAACTCGAACATGTGGGTGTATAGAACAGAAAAATATAGTGATACAATTACCGACTGAAACACCCCTTCATGAAATTACACCCTTCATATAAATCACAAATTAGGGAATGATTGAATTATAGCATTAGGAAATTCTAGAAATTAAGAAACTTGATCTCTTTTCACATCTTCAAATGACAATTTCAATCCAAAAGTTTGGTAACCTTCAGGTCGCTGTCACTGTTTCACCAGCTCCCGTCTTTTGGGCTACTTTCTCTTTAGGCCAGCACCCCTTGTCTCTCTTGCTCCGCTGATTGTCGAGAACTGCAGGGTACAAAATACGTTAACTAGTATTTTGTCTAAATACATGCTCTGGAATTATCCCGAGGGTATTTGTAAGACGAACCCTAACCACAGTGAACCTTCCTGCAGATGTGAATTTCCCTTTGGGATATTGAAAACGCATAACACATAACAACATAAATAATTACATAAACCCACCACCAAGTCCTAAATTATCACAAGGCTCCCAATTCTATAATGCCCCCACTAACTGCTCCAATACAACACTTACTATATGCATACTATCTCTACCCCTAGGGCAGCTTCAATGGCCAGGATTATTCTAGAACATAATCTCTGTATCTGAAATATCATGCCATACCCCAAGACACAATGCTCCTCTCTAAAGTGATCCCTGATTGCATAAGCTTGTAACACATATTACTAAGTATTATTGACATATCCCCTAGGCTAGAGCCAAAGTTGCCTAGGTCGGGATACAAACCCCCACAACAACAGTGACACTTCAATAAACAAAATGTCACTGTTCACCTGTCCCCACATGTTCTTAACAAGGATAAATAATGTGACTTACTTCACTGGGCTTTGACTTGCTCTCCAGGTACAGACTGGCACCACGATACATCCACACAGAACCGGTTACTGGTCAAATTAACTCAGGTGGTGACAATAAGTAATATATGTTTTTTTGCATATAAAATGTTGGCCTCGCAGGCTAAGCTTCTCAACAAGCCTGAATACAACTTAGTGCCCTCACAGGGTCTTACCACAACAGCAATAATAACCAACACACCACGCCCACAAATGACACAGCCAGTCTTGTACAACTGTACCTTTCAAACCCTGGGAGTCAAGTGAGGAATATTCTCCAACTCTGAAATGAATGCATACCATGTACTGCTCAAAACAATACATAACACAAAACAAGACACAAACAAGACAAATATACAGGACACAAAGGGATAAAGCTACTTCCTTCAAGTCAGGTACAATCTAGCTTGTGCCATTCAGAGTCACTCAAGTGATACATAAGGCAATACATAACATAAAGAATACATCAAGTTTATGTACTTCGTCCTCAGATTTAGTGTAAAGTATTTTTTTGGGGTGAATATTGTAAGGATAACAAGCTCGTTCCTTTTTTCCTAGAACTGAATAAGTATTCACACAAAGCAAATTGCTCTTTTACCCATCATCAAAGTAGCTGTGCAGTTACTAGTGTATTGGAAACAATATTATACCTGCCATAAGTTTTGCCATATGGTACTGTGCATTATTTTTTTTTGGGGGGGGGTTTCCCTTAAATTGTATGCGCATTGTGTCACGTTTGTTTTGACAAATAAGGCTTTGTTCTGTGCAGTGATAATCTTTCCCTATAATCCCAGAGATATAAATATAAATATATTTAGAGGAAACTCTTGAAAAAGTTTGTAACAAAATTAACGCCGAGTCAGGTCAGATCTTTCTGGAAACCCTACACGTAATGAGACTAGGAGAGAATTGGTCTGGGAGGATGGGAGGGGGGGGGGGGGCGGGTTTTAGTGGAATATTTAGGAACATTGCAGTTATTGTGTGTTGTTCTCCATCTCAATTAAAGACCTGTTATTTATGTGTAAATTAACACCTAGTTACTTAGTATTTTGCTGTTTGGATGCAGCCAGGGGTGGGACCTAGATTCCCCATCTCTTAGATTTTGTCTGTAACCCCACCAAAACACATATCCAGTACCACTAAACCCACTCCGAACTCTGTTGCTCCATTTACCCGAGCAAATCTTGCTATGAAATTGACTGACTTGCTACACAAATGCAAAGATATTGGGCATTTTTTTTTCCATTAACAGAAACTCTAGTGTTATCATCAATATAATGATAAACAAAATGGAGAAACTTTCAGCACATGTATTCAAAATAGTAAACACTTACTTATTGCCTCCACTCCACCCTCCAGTTTAATATTCTGGCTTTGCTTTCTGATTATGTGCAGGTTTGAGATGTAGTACATTTCTCCATCCGTGTTATTGTCAGATAATGAAATGAGAATAAGAATTAATAAAATTGTAAAAGAAAGTTTCCTTCCTCGACAGCATGACTTCATATCCGTCACTTCTTCAGTATCTACCTAAATGACAAATGTAGGCTGAATTTTAGACACAATAATGTCGTAGTCCACCAGAACAAGGTTAATTGCTGATCCAGTTCCAAGCTATTTACCGTTAAAATATGCTAAACCTCCGGTATGTTCCTTTAAAGGCTAACTTGATGATGTTATCAGCTCTTCTAGAACAGGCTTTAATGTTAATGTTAACCCATTGCTTTACATTCTAATAACTCACTCAACCAAAGCATGTTCCTTAAACTTGATATTAAAACAACAACACCCTTGCACCCATTGAAAGAACATTAGACACCATCTATCCAAAAGTTGACAAATTTGTACTACCACTGTAAACATGTCATTTGAGACAGGTAAATATCTTTTTTGTGATTTTGTGCTGGATCTGAGGAACTCAGCTAAATGGTTAAAGTATTAGACTAAATAGTCTTGTCACTCTAAACCGATGAACCTCGGCAAATTAATGGGTCGTTCCCTTACAAATTAAAAGTGGCAAAAAAAATCCAGCCTGGCCTAATAACGCTGTTTTTCAACCGTTCACAACAAATTAACTGAGGTTTGTTAAGCTTTGTTTCTAAAGTCATCTTTTTTATGAATTTTTCCTTCATGTCTTTCCATTGTAATATAGCTTGTAAATCTATTGCAATCAAAAAATTTTACATTTTTTTTATACATTTTATAATAATATTCTGTAACTACTGTAGTTGATACAACAATACTAGACATTTCACTAGTAGATGGGTTATAAATAAAATTTAAAAAATTGACATTTCTGACATTACATAAGTTAGGGAAATCATTAAATGTTCTTAGATCTCTGTCTGTGGCTCTGACTCCCTCCCACCAAGAAAGTGTTAATCCCCCACCCCCTCCTATCACCCAAAGCAATCCGTTTTTGCCCTTAAAATTATTGGCTATCGTTGACTCATTTGAGTCTTCAAATGTAACATGCATGATCTACACTTTATGCAGAGTTCTTACGTCTACATGGCTTGTGTATTCCTATCTAGTAATTTTCTTTCATACTCTTTTATCGACAGAACCACCTATGGTGTCCAACATGGAACAGCTCCCAGAGAGACCTCCAGAAGACTTAAATTTGTAAGAGACTTGGGAAGATGACGAAACATCAGACAGAGACAATAAATTGGAATCCCAAGCCCCTGTAGCCGATTCAGATCCCTACTCTAGTCTCATTATGGACATGAAAGCCTCCATCTTACCTCCGAGTTAAGTACAGTCTAACTTATACCAGATCAGGAAAGGCTTACAAGACGATAACCTCCTGAAGGCAGAAGAAGACAGAAAAGTTTGTTCCAATTCTGGTAGCGACGTGCCGAACGCTTCATCAATCCAAAATGACAAGCTGATGGAAGTTTCCCCCGAAGGGATTAGAAATGGGACTAAAGTTGAAGAAGAATCGGAAAGTGATTCGATCCAGCTACCAGATAGTCCTGCCGGTCTCAAACTTTCAGGATCACAAACTTTTGAGCCACCGATGTTGCAGCTTCTTAAAAGATATATTTATTATTATTATTTGTTTCATCACATAGTATTTCAAGGTGAACAAGACAATATAAGTACAAATAAGTAAAAAATGTGAAAGGAAGTCAACTAAGAAACCCTTTTGGGCTTAATCGAATTGAGTACTCCCTATCTATATGTACATGTATATATTTATATATATATATATATATATATATATATATATGTATAAACTGTATATATATGTAAGCTTTTCTACTTCTTTATTTTGTATCACCATGTGTGTAAATATTGAAGCACTAAGATATGCAGTTTTTTTCCTTGAAATAGCAAGAGATATAATAGAGAACACTGTTATGAAAGCTGTACTTAAAACACTTGAAAAACTGCTCTCCTAAATTTTAAGGAATAGTTTGGCAGAATTTTTTTCTGGGGAACTCTATTTTTATTTATCTTTATTTCATGCATAGTCTTGAATACTTCTGCAATACCATAAGACCATCTCTGCCCTGCACCTAAAAATACTGGGTTTTTTATTCTCTCTTGCATGTTTTCAAAAGTGCCCTTCTCAAGGGTATCATGTTGAAAATTTTCTCATATTTACAGATGGAAATTATGAAGTTATGTCAATTGAGGTCATCAGCGGCCAAAATACAAAAACCTTGTAGTCTAGTTTAGTGAATATCTGTAGCATCGGTAAAATGTCATAATTAGGTGGTAGGTCCCCCTCACTGAGCATTACACTTTGAGCAGTTCTGTTAAGAGGTCAAATGTAAATTGGAGTCATCAGCTGCCAAAAGCCTGAAATCCTTGTCGACATCAAAATCAAAGCTGCGATTATCCTCATGCTCAGAAATGTACAAGAACTGAATGTTCTATGAAGAGGTCAAAGGTCACTTAGGGTCAAATTCTGACCACCTTGATCAGGCGCATATCCAGGGGGGGCGCGCGTATCTAGGGGGGGCGTTGGGGGCGTGAAAAGAGGAGAGAAAAAAAGAGAGAAGAAAAAAGGGGAAAAAGAGGGGAAAGAAGGGGAGGAAGGAAGGGAAAAGAAAAAGAAGAAATAGAGGAAAAGGAGGGAGTAGAAAAAATGGCAAGCAACTGGGAAGAGAAAAAAGAACAGTGACATAATTACAGGGCTGATCCCTATTATACACATAGGGTAGCCAGTGACGGATCGATGATTTTGGAATGGGTGTGCGCCTCACCCTACCCCTTCCACCGACAACTCCATTTTGACGTTTTCATATTTCCTCTCTCACTAATATATATATATATATATATATATATATATATATATATATATATATATATATATATAAATATATATATATATATATATATATATATTTATATATATTTATATATATATATATATATATATATATATATATATATATACATATATATATGTATATATATATATATATGTGTATATATATATATATATATATATATATATATACATATATATATACATATATATATATACATATAAACAATTGTACAATTGTGCTATGAAACCAACTGTGGCTGGTCTCGAACTCGACCGAGTCGTCGGGAACATGATGCATTTTCAGTATTAGACCAGGATCTATATGCGAACTGCACTAGACATATGTCCTTCGATGCAACACTGCCATCCAGAGATAAAATGTTATACTCCGACCTGAATGCTAATTGTTACCCTAAACCTCGTACCGTAACTCATACAATGAATCTAAAAATAAATTCCGCATGTGATTAGAGAATTGAGCACATCTCCTGTGAATATCATGTAGTGCATGGGGTGGGGGGGGACAGGCGGACGCACCTATCACTTCTTGAGATTGTTCCAATCTGCGTGAAAATGCCCACCACCCACCCCCACAACCCCTACGCCCAACCCCTCTTATCGCTTCCCAATGGGTTACAAAACTTAAACAATAACCTTCGCCCGTAGTACTAAAACCTTGACAAAATCCGGCAACACACCACTTCATCGATAGATAACGAGTCTAGTGATCGGGCTGTGTATATATATATATATATATATATATATACATATAGAGAGAGAGAGATCGTGCATATGGCAAGCCGTTTTAACATTTACTTCGCAATTAGACTTCAGTCGAATACATTTCACTTTATTGGAATACATTCTACTTAAGTGAAATGTTATTCCACTTAAGTGGAAATGTATTACACTTAAGTGGAGTTCAATTTCCCTAAAGTAGAATTCCATTCCACTTAAGTGGAAATGAACATTTCTATTTCACTTAAGTGGAAATGCCTCCCACTTAAGTGGAATTGTATTTCACTTTAGTGGAAATACATTCCACTTAAGTGGAATTGTAATTTACTTAAGTGGAATACATTTCCACTTTAGTGGTATAACATTTCACTTAAGCTAAATAGTCCATCTATTTCACTTAAGTGGAATACAATTCCACTCAAGTGAAATGCTTTTCCACTTAAGTGAAATACAATTCCAGTTGAGTGGAATGCATTTCCACTTAAGTGGAATTGTATTCCACTTAAGTGGAATACAATTTCATTTAAGTGGAATAATATCTTTTGGGCGTCAATTTCACTTATGTGGAATTCTATTCTGCTTAAAAATACAATTCCACTTAAGTGGAATGCATTTCCACTTAAGTGGAATTGTATTCTACTTAAGTGGAATACAATTACACTTTAGTGGAATAATATCTTTTGGGCGTCAATTTCACTTAAGTGGAATTCTATTCTGCTTAAGTAAAATACAATTCCACTTAAGTGGAAATGTTGATATGTGGCTTATATATAAATACAATTTAGGGTAATGTTCGTCGTAACGCATTCAATTGCTCATCACATATGATGATGTAGTCGATCCTCGTTGCACGTGTACATTATGGCTATGGCTAATCATTCACATCTAACATTGCTGGAATGCGATCAAATAATTGTTGTTGTTACAGACACAATTCGAAGTGTTGTTTTCTCACTTGCACAGTGGAACAATCAGTATGATGCACAACAGAGGCGGCTTACATCTTGTTTAAGTAACATAGGCAGAATTCGTAACTTTTTAGATAGTGAAACTTTTGACGAAGTAAAAGATTCCATCCAAAATAAAAAAAAAGTAATACGTTCTCTAGCCCTTGTCAATGCGTTTTCGGCTGTAGCTCCAACCACTTGTAATGTATTTGCCATGGCTTTATTTTGGTAATCGTATTCGTCAGGTACCAGGTCAGGTACGTACGTACTCACCTTGCACAAATGTTAAGTGCTAGCTGGATCCAGATGGACAGCCGATATTCATTGTGCACATATCGACACCACGTACGTACACGTATCGCGGCAAGTTGTTTATAATGGCGCGCAAAGGCATGGGCAAAGTTTGGCGTTGAATGAACTAGCCAATCACATTCCATTTAAGTGGAATACACTAGCCAATCACATTCCACTTAAGTGAAATAGACTATCCAATCACATTTCACTTAAGTGGAATTGTATTCCACTTAAGTGTAATTGTATTCCACTTAAGTGAAATAGACAGGACATTCCACTCAAGTGGAATTGTATTCCACTTAAGTAGAATACAATTCCACTTAAGTGAAATGCATTTCCTAAGTGAAATACAATTCCACTTAAGTGAAATAGATTTAGCTTAAGTAAGATGCAGTGACAAGTTGATGAATTCAGCTTAAGTAAAATACAATTAAGCTTAAGTGGAATATGGTATTCCACTTAAGTTAAATAGAATTCCACTCAAGTTAAATAGTATTCTGCTTAAGTGAAATTGAATTCCACTTAAGTGAAATGTATTCGACTTAAGTCGAATTGCGAGGTAAATGTTAAAACGGCTTGCCATACGTGCACTGACCTAAATGGAGTGTAACCACTCCCGATTTTGCAATTTCCCAAGATCAGGCCCGAAAAATCCCAAGAAATACCAAGAACACTGTGCTGTATGGATTTCTAGCAATATCCAGCGATATCTAGGGATGAATATCCCAAGATCTTACCTAAACTGAAGGCAGATAGAGAATCGAAACCTTCAGTGAACTGAACTTGAAACTGTGCGTCTTTCGAAATGAAAAGAATGTGGGGAATTGCACAATAAACAGATCAAAGTTATATATTTCAGTCTCATTTCAATTATTCGAATTTGTTAAGCAAACAGCAGATATCACATCATATCAGTGAGCATGAAAATGGCGTTCCAGGATGAACAGCCTTCAAACCATGGGCGCAGATCCTGGTGGGGACAGCAGGACGCGTCCCCATCAACTTTTTTTCAGTAGTGGGGACATAATATACCGTGTCCCCACCAATTTTTCTTGACCAATAGCTGCATTTCAAGTTCCCCTGTATTGAACTTTGGCGCAGTTAGATCCAGCCCAGCCCCTCGGTTCCTACGCCCTTGCTAACCACTGCGTCACTGCAACTGTTGAGAAATAATGCTAATTTTTTCTTCAAAATGGAACGGAGGGTGATGTTCAAATGCTGTACAGGATAACTCAAAACGTACACCTTTATTGAACTTCATATTTCAAATGGTCTCAAAATTGGCATTATTTTCAGTGATTTATACTACATGACTCTAGGTTTGGCAGTAACTTGTGAAAATGTTTCATAGTGAAAATAAAACAATGCCATGTTACTCATTAATTATTAAAGGGTTGGCAGAGCTGCTTTTCTTGCTCAAATTGATCAAAGAATATGTCCATGTGCTCATACATAGAGCATCTGTATGTCTTTATATCACATAGGAAGACTGTTCTCTCTGGGTATTGAAACATTTTGGAATATATATTCTACATTTTGAGTCCTTAAAAGATCTTAATTCTTTTGATTGCCTTGTTGCTAAAGTAATGGTCAAGACAACGTTTCCTGAATCTGCATAGCTCATGTCGCGGAGCGGTTGAAAACTATTAATATACAACAACCAGTTAAAACAACAGTATCAGGCAGTATTTTATCACCCTCCGTTCCATTTTTGAAGAAAAAATTACGATTAAAACATTGAACACTTCTATCGCTTAGCATACAATTTCCGAGGAAACAACACCGTGAAACTGGAGAACATTTATGAATAAGAAAGGTTTGATTTGACTGCGTTGAAATAACTTATGACTGGCAAGATGCGTGGAGCGCTCTCTATCGGCCTCTTTTTTGGTCAGTTTGCAACTTCAGAGGAACAATAGAAACCCGAAAAAACTTTTAAAACGAACAAAGGATTCACAAACCTTTGTTCTGCCTAAAAGATAAGCAGAGGCCAAAAGAGGCCTAAAAGATAAGCAGAATGAAACTGTTAGCAAACTGCTTATCCACTAGAGAGCCTGTGTAATAGAATGTGTAAAAGTTTCGATCCTAGCAGGATCTTCTTCAGAGGCTTAAAAAATAAGATCAGCAGAAAGTTTGGTTTATTGTAGATTTGTGTGCGCGGAATTAGCCCGATTGGTACGGGGAAAGGTGATTAATTTGCTCTAGGTGGGATCTGGTGCGGTTATCTATAATTCTTTCGGAAATCTTACATACGGCTGGGAGGAGACTAATTGGTCGATAGTTTTGAATTTTGGTGCGGTCTTTACTTAGTTTCGGTATTAAAATCTTTTTGGCGGATTTCCATGGGGTTGGGAAATAACCCAGTCTAAGGAGTTCGTTAAATAGTGGGAAAATATGAGAGTTAATGAATATCGGAGGGGAGTTTTTAGGCATTAGGTCATTTATGTTGTCAGGACCAGTGGAGGATGCATTTTTTAGTGGCACTATACCAATTGTTTATATCTATTTTATTGAGCAGAGGGATGATTTTTGTTGAGACATCCTAATGGGTTGGTGTTAAAGCTGGTTGCATTTCTGATAATTGTACGGTCTATTTCGTGTTTACAGCTGATATCGTATCGGGGGCCATCGTAGATATTGAATATACTTTTAAAGTACGATTCAATTAGCTTTATTTGGTCTTGAGTTTTTGTGATGAGGTTACCTACGTTATCTCTAAGGCCTTGGTCTGTTTTACCTGTGTTTGGGGTTGTAATGGGGTTAATGATTTTTTAAAATTTTCCAAAAGTGTTTCGGGTTTTTATCATTACTTATTAAATCGCAGTTGCTTGGGACGCGGTTTTGTTCATCCGCCAATATTTGTCTGTTTATTGCTATTTAAGTTGGTTAATTTGGGTTTTTAGAGTTAGGTCTCGGGAGATGATATAGGTTCTACGTAGGCGACGTCTGAGTTTCATAAGTGTAAGGATTTTCTTATTTAGTTTTCGTTTTCTGTTTTGTTTTTAAATGACAGTGTCTTTTGAAAGTATTGAAGATATGATTGATGGGCAACGCTGTCACAGTAATTGTCGATGTAATTTAGCCAGGCGCGGCGGAACGGGAAAATTATTGGGGTGCTAATGTGTTAAGATTATCTAAGCGGAGCGCCACCATGGGTTGATGCGGAGCGTACAAGACAATTTTGGGGTTTTCAAACCCCCAGATGCCCGGAAACGGCACTTGCCGAGTGTTTTATGCTGCGAATACCTAGCCCTAAGATATGGGTCTCAAGCCTGCAATTTCTCAGATTGCACCAAAAAATCTGTAAAAGCATTGTAATTTGTATATTCGAGGGTGTTTTAAGAGAGTAGCTATTACTCGTAGTGTACTCGCAAAGACGTTTTTGAGTGTAGTAAATTACTACTTGCAATTAAATGCAATAATTAAATAAATGTCCTAAGAAAAAACAGAAAGCATTTCTTAATGTCAACAAATGGGTAATTCCAAACCATGTGCAGTTGCCAACAAATTTCTATGAACCAAGCACAGTCACGAATGCATGTACCCTATACAGTACAGGTGAAATGCTAATATTGTGTTTTTGTTCGTTTAATAATTAATTGCGCACATAGAGCCATGTTCCACGCCTTGCGTGTACTCGTAGTGTAAACGCAAATTTTGATGAGTGTATAGCGTTTAGCTTATTACACTCTTATTTAAAACACTAATATTCGATGAGGCATGATAGAGACAATCAATTATCATATCGTTTGAATGCTCTGGCTGCAATGCTCCGCACCTACCCTCCCCCCCCCCATGTCCCTGAAGGATATATCCATGGGAAATGTGCTACCATTGGAAGGATATATCTTTCAGGGATGTTGGAGAACTGGCTGAAAAGAGGCAAATCATTGGCCTAAGACGTAGTTGTGTTGCGCTTACCCCCCCCCCCCGGTTCCGCCGCCACTGAATTTAGCTCGTTGTTTTGGTTGTTGTATTTTGGGAGTCTGTTTTATTGTAATTATACGTCACTTCGTTATTTGGTATGCGGTTGAGGTTTATGTCTAGCTCAAAAACGAGTGGAAAAATTGTCACTGATTTAGTCATCTTCTAGGATTTGTATCGAATGTGTTTAAGTTGCGAGGTGATTTGAGGTTACATGGGTAGTCAAGTAGTTCTGTAATATTGTTTATTGGGTTTATCCTAGGATTGGTACTTTGGCTAATTATCGTTAAGTTGTATTTATCACATATTTCTAAGAGATTTGCCTTTTTCAGAAAAAATAATGTGGGCAATTACTAGGAGTTTTATATTTTTATTAGAACATATATATGCTATGCTGGATATGGGCTCATTTGGGGGACTATAATCATACCACGAAAGTGTCCATTAGGTATAGGTTGCATTGAGGGTGTGTTATTCTTTCGTCAAATGGCGTACCATGGGGGGAGGGGGTGGTCTATCTGGCAGTGGCGCAGCGTCCATACAGTCAGGGGGCGGATACCCCCCCCCCCTGACGGACTCAAATGGACTGCTGGCGCCCTTTTTTAGCTTTTTACCACTTTATATGCTATTATTGACGTTTTTATTGCGCTCTCATCTACCTATTGACATTTATCCTTTATCTGCAAATTAGCAAGGCCCGGAAAGTGTCATTTCCGCCGATCTAAGGAGCATCTTTATTCAAAATTTTCGGTACGCTCCGCGCCAAACCCGTGGTGGCGCTCCGCTTAGATAGTTTCGAAAGCGCCCCTACAGACCATTCTCGCCCCCCCCCCCCCTCGACCAATACCCTTAGCTCCGCCACTGCAAATGACCCGATAGAAATACGTGTTCTTTATAAGTGCACAATTTTGAAAAACCCCTCTTTTCAGCCCCCTCTTGTCCTCTCTGAAACACCCATCGACATTAAAATTAGACGTGGAATAGAAGACACCCTTGTCTTTGTTATACACTAATTTCGTGTAATTATCTGACCGGGAAAGGCTTTTTGTTTATATGATTTCTATTTTTTTCATAAATCACAAATCATTTTTTTCCCCTGCACGCCCCCACACAGCACCCAATTCCAAAATAAACTTCAGATTCGTAATCAGCGTGTCGCGAACTACCAGAAAAGATACACATTTATCGCCTTTGCGACAAAAAGTTATTTCACCTTTAAAAACCGTAAGCAGTTTTTTCCAAAATTTATGCCAAAATTTGACCCATTTATTCATAAATGTCAAGATAAAACTCAAGATGACAAACAAAGGTTTGATTTGACTGCTTTGAAATCACGTATCACTGGCAAGATGCGTCGAGCGCCCTTTTATTTCGCTCAGTTTGCAACTTTTCAGAGGAACAATAGAAAACGGAAAAACTTTTAGGGGCAACAAAAGATTTTAATCCTTTGTTCGTCGTAAAAGTTTTTCGGTCTTACTTTTTCAAGTTTGAGGTGCAAAAACTTGTTGTCGCAAATTCGATAAATGTGTATCTTTTCTGGTAGTTCGCGACACGCTGATTACGAATCTGAAGTTTATTTTGGAATTGGGTATCAAAAAGAAGTACTTTTTAAACTTTTCAGACAAAAAACCTATTTTTGTCGCAAATAAAAATTGCCAAAAATTGACCCCAAATCGATTTCGCCCATATGACGTGACAGGGGGTAACCGATGCTCAGGAGCCCAAATCTGCAACTCCCAGGTCCATATCTGCTTCCGTTCGGGAGATACGTGGTCTCAAAGGACCCGATAGAAATACGTGTTCTTTATAAGTGCACAATTTGGAAAACCCCCTCTTTTAAGGCCCCTCTCTTGTCCTCTCTGAAGCACCCATCGAAATTAAAATTAGACGTGGAGTAGAAGACACCCTTGTCTTTGTTATACACTTATTTCGTGTAATTATCTGACCGAGTGACCGGAAAAGGCTTTTTGTTTATATGATTTCTATTTTTTTCATAAGTCATAAATCTGGACTTTGAAGTTTAAATATTAGAAACGAGCATTAATTCTCAGCAGTTCTAGTGGCGCAGTTGGTAGTGCTCTGGACTGACAAACTCCGTGTCTCAGGTTCGATTCCCAGACAGAGCATTTTGATTTTTTTCTCTTTTCCTTCTTCCATTCTGGACTTTGAAGTTTAAATATTAGAAACGAGCATTAATTCTCAACAGTTCTAGTGGCGCAGTTGGTAGTGCTCTGGACTCACAAACTCCGTGTCTCAGGTCCGATTCCCAGACAGAGCATTTTGATTTCTTCTCTTTTCCTTCTTCCATTCTGGACTTAGAAGTTTAAATATTAGAAACGAGCATTAATTCTCAACAGTTCTAGTGGCGCAGTTGGTAGTGCTCTGGACTGACAAACTCCATGTCTCAGGTTCGATTCCCAGAGAGAGCAGTTTGATTTGATTTTCTTTTCCTTCTTCCATTCTGGACTTTGAAGTTTAAATATTAGAAACGAGCATTAATTCTCAACAGTTCTAGTGGCGCAGTTGGTAGTGCTCTGGACTCACAAACTCCATGTCTCAGGTTCGATTCCCAGAGAGAGCATTTTGATTTTCTTTTCTTTTCCTTCTTCCATTCTGGACTTTGAAGTTTAAATATTAGAAACGAGCATTAATTCTCAACAGTTCTAGTGGCGCAGTTGGTAGTGCTCTGGACTGGAGAGACACCGACAAACTCCATGTCTCCGGTTCGATTCCCAGACAGAGCATCATGTCTGCGGTTAATGTCTAGACAGAGCCTTTTACTTTTCTGTTCTTTGGAGGGAGTGGAAGTATAAATATAAGAAACGAAGTTTTTCCAGAGGGAACCGAAATGGTGTAATTGGTTATTCCATCGTTCAGTAAGCGATTGGTTTGGATTGCATCGGTTCAAGCCCCAGGTGAGTATTCGCAAAAGGAGTTCTGACAAGTGGATAAGGTGAATCCCGAAGGCGGGCGGTCCCCCTCCTCCTGGCAGGTGGACAAGGTGAGTACCGAGGGTGACAGGTGAGAGGGGGAGGATGAGAGGGGGTGAGGGTGCGGACAAGGTGAGGTCGCTGCCCCCTCCCCCTGACAAGGTAAAGGCGCGGACAAGTGGAGTTCGCCGCCACCCCTCCCCCTGACAAGGTTCAACGCGGACAAGGTGAGTTCGCCGCCACCCCTCCCCCTGACTAGCTAATCGGGGGTGAGGGAGTAGTGGAGAAAATGTTTTTACAAAAAAAGACAAAAAAAGTCCAAACAGCAGGATCTTTAAATATTTGTAAAGCTTTAGAAACCAGAGGCCCACCTAATGGTCTAGTGGTAAAGACTTTTGCTTTTGCATCTCAAGGTCCCTGGCTCAAACTCAATCTTTGCTTTTCCTTTTACAATACTCATGTAAAAGGAAGAAAAAAAGGAAAAAAAAGGAAAAAAAAGAATAGACTTTGAAATAACTTCTTTTTTTTAATGACAAATCAGTTCATGGACAGGATATACCTTCATCCCTCCCACCACAGTTAATACCCTTCAACTACCTGTCCAGAAACAGGTTATCCCTCATCAAATTATTATGCAAATACTAATCAAAACATGCAATACATATTTCATAAACATTCTTAGTGATACCTGCATCTACTATTGAGATGGTTGGGTGACAACAGACAGTTAGTTTCTATAATGTTTCTATTATTTATAATATCAGCCTGGAGGGCAGTTATTTAATGATACTAAGCAGTCACATGTACATATGGGATAAGCCTATGGCCTTTTTACTTCACACCAGGTGGCTATCCAATTCACACCAGTACATTCTTTTTGGACATTTTTTTTTAAACATTTGGAAGACCATTTCAACATGAGGGGAAAAAGAATTGATTTCTCCTATATAAAAATAATAACCCCATCTTACTTTAGCCAGATAGGGCTTGAATCCATAGGTTTGCTTGACGACAAGTTCCCAACAAAAAGGAGTTGGCCTTCCATGGCTGATTGCTGATTCAGTTTACAATACCATGGCGCCCCTGCTACCATCAATAAAATTGTCTTTAACTTTCATTTATTAACTAAACCTGATTTTGAATTAATTTTAGATAACTCAATTTTTACATTTTTTGCCCTCCAGTTTGAAAAAGGAAACGTTACTACCATAGCACAAACAACATATATGTGGAAAGGTTGCTCCCTTTCATTGCTGTCTCAATCACCCCCCCCCCCCCCCGGCTCCGACTACCACACCCCAAATTATATACACGAAGAGTGCATTATTGAAAGTTTCTTTAAATATAGCCTTATCATGCAGCAAACCTGTGCTACTGCAAACTGAAAATTCAATTCAAAGATTCTCCCTCTTCTCCTTCTCCTTCTCTATCCTTCGCCTCACCACCCCCCACCCCACCCCTGGTCCTTCCAACTACCATCCATAACTCCTGCCAATATTAAATTCAGTCACCTTATCATGCCCCCATAAAGTGTCAGTCAGTCAAGCACCACAATGTTTGTAGACCAAGAAATCAACAACCGAAACCCATTTTTAAAACTTTAAAGCCCCATCAAATAAAGATGCTGTGTTTTTCTTCTTTTTCTCTAAACAAGATAAACACACAAACACCAAATCCAAAATATATAAAATTCCAAATCCCATTTTGAATATTCTTCAAATTTTGTTTGCCAAGCCAGGTTAAAAAAGTGAGTGTTATTCTTTTTGGCCTTCCTTTGTTGCAATGCAAACACAGAGGTGTTTGCATTGCAACAAGGTGTAGTTTTCTATACTAAAAAACAAATAAAATCAAATAAAACTTAAATAAAAGATGATTATAGCACATGCAGGAGAAGAGTGAGAGCCCTCCCAAATACTACCGGCTTATGTATACAAAAGACCTTTTTCCGAAATCCTTTTTCCGACATCGTGGCAAATCGAGAGTTACTTTTCACCCCCGCTCCACCATCCACGCAGGAACCCACCCAGACCCCCCTGCTGGGACGATTTATTCTGTTCCAGTTTCTCATCCAAGGAGGGTAACTCTATATGGTTCAGAGCTATGTCAAAGAAGAGCGGTTTGCACGGTGACGGCTTAAAGTCCAGTGGAAATGTGGTGAAGTTGGGCTTGGCGGCCAGGTCCGACTGGTTGGCGTTGTACCGGTCAAGCCATTCCGCCAGCGGTCGATTGTCCTTCAGACCGAGTTGCGCCATTCCTTTGCTGATGAAAGGTTCATTGGAATCTGAAAAATGAACGCAGAGAGGTTCTTGGTAAGCCATGGTTTTTTTTTTATGTATTCTTGGGTGGAGGGTATTTTCTATGGGTGAGGATAATCCGGAGGGTGGGGGAAGTCAATTCAATTAACTGTGAGAAATGTCATTGAATTAGGAACCACCTAAGGCCTATTCTCATCTTTGTAGTAAGTTTGTCACCTTGAGCTACGTGACAGTTCATAAGTAGGGGGGGGGGGTATATTCGAGTGGAATTTGGGATTCAAATCCCTGAATAGAGAAAGTTTACAAAAACTTGTTAATTTGCAGTCATTTTTTGTTATTGCTGTCACAAACAGAAATGGATACCCACTTTCTATTATTTGTAGATGACAGAGACTGGTTCAATCGCAGTCTACAAGGCCAGATAAACTCTTTATATTTTGGCTTTCAATTTCTTTATTCTGACAAATTTCAATAGTACAAAAGACGGCAGTTTTGATCAGGCTTTTGATACTTCCTTGTGATCCCTGAACATCATACATTCAGCTACAAGCAAAAATAACTGTTGTCTGTCCTGTCCACCACAATAATCCTATTGTAATATTTTCAGACCCTAAGGGCTAATAGGTCTCTTCCCCCCCCCCCCCCCAAAAAAAAAAGGTGTGAAAAGGGGCGGTGCTGCTTCCAACCGAATGAATCTTTTCACTCATTGTTTAACCAAAGAGAAAAATTTGGGAAAGAAAACAACAGATTATTAATATAAAGGCCATATTTCTCTGAATCATTGTCTATGCTCTGATGGAATACATTTGTTCCAGTAGCAGGGTTCAATTCCAAGGTTCCAAATGGACACGGCAGTTTAATCTGCATTTTCCTGACGATCAGACCCAAAAGAGAACATCGATATGTCTCTCCACTGTTATCCCAAAGAAGAAACCTTTCAGAAACTCAAGGGTACTAAAGGATTTCTTCCTTTTAAATTAACCAGCGTCCTACACAAAATTAACAGGGTAGTAACATGATGGTCTCTGCCTGATTCCCCCTCCCCCCCCACCCAATTTCTTTTCTTAAAGTTTTGGTATTCATCCTTTCATATATAGTCCATCTTGCATTTTGCCTTTTGAAAAACAAGAATCCTTCATCTTCATCCAAAGCAGCAAAAAGTTTCTTTCCAAACACAGTAAATTGAATATTATTATTATTATTATGATTATATTATTATTAAGTACATACCTAGAATGGAGGCCGCCTGAGCAGAGTACTTCAAGTCGTTGATATCTTGCGCAAGAGTGTTCAATTCCTCTACCTATTGATTAAATGAAACCAAAATCTAATCATGATGTCTTTAGGGAGTTTAGAGTTTAGGGAGTTTTTAGGGAGTGTCACTACCCGACAAGCCCTATAGGGTTTTTTAATACACTTCCTTTCACAAGTTTTGTTTCTTATCTCCTTCTATGTCATATGTCATACTTATGTTAAAATAGAACAAAAATCAATAAATGAAATGAAATAAATGAAATTAGTTACCTTTTTTTTTTAATTCGAGTAAAAGTTTTGTCTTTGTTGTTGTTGATATCAAATCAAAAGGAGTTTAACCCCTGGTCGACCTGGCGAGAGGTCCTACGGGGGATAATAAGTTTGTTTTTATAGAATAGACATTTTTTTTTTTTTTTCTTGGAAAGGTTGTCTATGTTCAGTCAGGGAATTGCTGGTAAATGAAGTCTTATATATTTACATTGGACAGGATAGCCATAATCATACCCGAGGTCAGAGTCAAAGAGTCACTTAGGGAGGGATTTCTAAAGGAGAGGAATTTTTTAAGTACTGAGAATTGTGGAGACGGAGTGGTTTCTATTGTTTGGGTAGGGAGTGGTTGTGGTTTCTATTGTTTGGTAACAATATAATCTGTATATATAAGTATACTTGGGCCTAGAACCATTTAGGAAAGGATTTTTTTAATGGAATGAGACTTTAAGTAGTAACAATTGTGAATAAGAAAGGGTTTGGTTTTGGGGTAGTGAGTTGTTGCGACTTTGTATTTCAGGGGGAGGTCTTCAATCAAAGGGTCGTTCTCGAGGTTGTTTTTGTATAACTTGGTGTTGAATTCTTCAAGTCGGGTGAAAGTAGATTTTGTGTTTCCTGCACGGAGAACGTACAAAGTAGCAATATAGGTAGGGATTTTGAGTGCGAGTCGATAAGCTGTGGTGTGGATTCTGTTTAAAATTTGTTTATTGGGATTAGAGATGGTAAGCAGGGAGATGCTCCCGTAACTGAGAATCATTTTTACTTTGGATTTATAGATTTGGATAATGGTTTTCGGAGGGAAGTTATATTTGTGTGAGAGGATTTGAAGTTGGAACCAGCAGCGTCCTGCAGTTCTGTTACAAAGTAGATTAAACGATAATTTGCTATCGAAAGTGGTAGCAAGGAAGGTTGCATTAGGAGTAGCAGTGATTGAGGTGTTGAAAAGATTAATTTTGGCAATATGGTTATGGTATTTTGAGTTTATTATGGAGAAATTGGCTAGGTTAGATTTTGAGGGATATATTTTTGTTCTCCACATCGAGCACCAATTTTCGAGATGTGTAATTGCTCTTTTAATATTTAGTTCCGTCATATAGATATTTTAACTGAGTGCTCCAAATGGCTATGTCGTCAGTGTACTGACTATAGTTGCATTTAGATAGAGGGGGGATGTTCAAATCATTAACAAATAGGGTGCAGGGGAGGGGGCTGAGAACAGCGCCCTGTGGAGTACCTGCACCAAGTGGAATAGGTTTTGATTGTTGGTTTTTGTAGCATATTTTGGCATTGCGCTCACTAAGGAAAGAGGAAAGAAGTCTGGTGTAAATTGGAGGTGAGATTAAAGTTAAGTAGTTAAATTCTTATACCGTTGTGCCAAATTTTGTCAAACGCCTTCTCGGCATCAAGGAAGAGGGCAGTGGTATCATGTTTTTTTATGAAGCCGATGCAAATTTCTTTGGAAAGGTGGAAAGTTTGGTTTATTGTACATTTGTGTGCGCGGAATTAGCCTGATTAATACGGGCAAAGTGATTAATTTGCTCAAGGTGGTTTCTGGTGCGGTTATCTATAATTCTTTTGAAAATCTTACCTAAGGCTGGTAGGAGACTAATTGGTTGATAGTTTTGAATTTTGGTGTGTCTTTACTTAGTTTCGGTATTAAAATCATTTTGGCGGATTTCCACAGGGTTGGGAAATGACCCAGTCTAAGGAGTTTGTTAAATAATGGGAAAATATGAGAGTTAATGAATATCGGAGGCCCACGGAGGGGAATCTTTTAGCATTAGGTCATTTATGTTATCAAGACCAGGGGAGGAGGCATTTTTGCATATTCAGTGGCACTATACCAATCATTTATATCTATTTCTTTGAGTTGAGGGATGTTTTTGTTGAGACATCCTTAGAAGTTGGGGATAAAGCTGGTTGCATTACAGATAATTGTACGGTTTATTTTGTGTTGGAATCTGTTATCGTAGGGAGGGCCATCTAAGATATTGAATATAGTTTTCAAGTATGATTCACTAAGCTTTATTTGGTCTTAAGTTTTTGTGATGAGGTTACCTACTTTATCTCTAAGGCATTGGTCTGTATTACCTGTGTTTGGGTTGTAATGGGTTTATGATATTTTTTAAATTTTTTCAAAAGTGTTTTGGGTTTTTGTCATTAATGATTGAATCGCATTTGTTTTGGACTCGGTTTTGGTCGACCGCCGATATTTGTCTATTTATTTGTTTTTTAGGTTGGTTAATTTAGGTTTTTAGAGTTGGATCTGGGGAGATCATATAGGTTCTATGTAGGTGACGTCTGAGTTATTTAGTGTAAGAATATTCCTATTTAGTTTTGGATTTCTGTTTTGCTTTTAAGGGGCAGTGTTTTTTGAAGGTATTAAAGATATGTTGGGCAATGCTGTCACAATATATGCTGATGTAATTTAGCTTGTTGTTGTGGTAATTGGCAATAGTGTTGTTTGTTATGATCCCTTTTTAAATTATGTCCAGTCTGTTTTATTGTAATTATACGTTAATTCGTTATTTTGGATGCGACTGAGGTTTATGTCTATCTCAAAAAGGAGTGGAAAATGGTCACTGATTAGGTCATCTTCTAGGATTTGAATCGAATGAGTTTTAGTTGCAAGGTGGTTTGAGGTTATGGCGTAGTCAAGTAGTTCAGTATTATTGTTTATTGGGTTTATCCTAGTTTTGTTATTTTGGTTAATTATTGTTAAGTTGTGTTTATCACATATTTCTAAGAGGGATATGCCTTTTTCAGATATTTTGGTGCTACCAAAAATGATGTGGTGGGCATTTAAATCTCCTAGTAGTATTGTATTTTTATTAGAACTTTTTTTAATTGTGGATATGGGCTCATTTGGGGACTATAATAGCTAATAATGTGGAGAGGTTTATTGTCTCTTTCGAGTACAATTTCAATTGTTTGATTGGGTTGGGTTTGGGAGGAGGGCGGCTTTGAGGTTGTTTTTTTCAGCAATAAGTACTCCTCCCATAGAGCGAGAGATATCGTGTCTAAAAGTTTGGTAACCAGGGATGCTAAGGTGGGAATTTGTATTTAGTTTAGTTTAACAAAATGATATCTGGGGAGTGGTTGGCGAATATACTAAGTAGGAGGCTTAATTTTGGAAGGATACTGTTGATGTTTAGGTGGAGGAACTTGACCGAAGGAGGGAGTGTGCTTGTCATGTAGGTGATTGAGGAGGGCTAAATATTGAAGGTTGGTGGAGAGGTTGGTGGAGACGTTCCATAATTACAGTTTCTGGGATATTTAAGTTTAGGTGTTTTAGTGCTAACACGGTGGTGTAACTGGCAAGGTCGTCAGATTTAATATTAATGTTGGCTTTTTGGAAGGTTTATTTTACTAATTCAATTACAAAGTTTACAATATTAAGTTTTTCTTTAGTTGTTATTTCTTTAGTTTGTTATTTCAATTTTAGGGGTAAAATTGGTTACATTCGCGTAGGTTCTTTGTTCTTGTTGTTTGTTATTAGCTTCAGTTTTAGCTTCTTAAAATTTTGGGCATCCTTTGTAAAGGGCAACATGAGTCCCTGAGCAATTGGCACATTTTGGGTTTTCTTTTAGTTTGGAACAGTCTTTAACTCTGTGGTTTTCGCCACATCTGAGACATCTGGTTTGATTTTTGCAAGTATGGTGGGTGTGTCCAAAAAGTTGACATTTGAAACATTGAGTGATTTGGGGGGGTTCGTGGTATTCTTCTGTTTTGTGTTTAGAGTATCCTAAGTAGAAACCTTGTTTGATTAGGGGTTGTTGAGGCCCTTGTTCTTCAAACGTCATTTTTACTCTCCAAGTTGTATTGTTTGTGGCATGACTAATGAGTCTTTTAGTTTGTATTGGGGTGTATTCTTGGTCTTTGAGTTCTTGTTCAATTTCTTTGATTTGAATTTCAGGGTTTATGCCACAGGCTACTATGGAGAAGTTTCTTTGTCATACTTTTTGGGGGATTCTTGGTTTGGGGTTGCCTAGTTTAGTCTTTTGAGTCCATGGTCTCAGGAGGATATTTGCAGATTTAGGGTCATGGGGGTGATTAGGATGTCGTTACTACGAAGACGGTTTATATTTGAGATCATGGCATTTGGTTTTTCTTCATTGATTAGTTTAGCAAGTGTTTATTAGGTTTTTTGATAGTTCTGGTAAGATTCCTGATACAATGATTGTTTGAGCGGACTTTTTGGTGGTTGGTTTGGAGTTAGGAGATGGGTTTATTTCAACGTAGATTGGACGTTGTCTTTTTCTGCTATTTTTGTACAGGGATCCAGTCATTAATGTCTATGTCAAAATCAGAGAGGTTTAGGTTTTCGACTAGGGGGGCGGTTATAGGTGGGTAAGTGGTTGTCATATTGGCCAAACAGTCCCTCCCTACGGGTATTAAATGGCTTCTATACAATGAAATTGATCATAAACTTCACTTACCAGAAAGAATTAGTCTCCAGCCTAAGACGGCGGACGGAAAGAATAGGAACTCCTTTTGAAGAGACACACTATGAATCGAAAGTGTACTCGGCAGCGTTGTGTTGGTATCCAAGGACGCATACGTTTTGTAAATGGCGGGTAAGTCATAGAGTGAAGTCATAGTGAAGGAGTGAAGTCATAGAGTGGGGTAGCGCTATGTCAAAAAGCTAACTGTTGACCAACATAGTCCACAGAACCCTAAGGAAAGGAGAGGAATGCAAAAGAAATTAGCCAGTTTTCTTCAAAGTAAGTCTCGTACATTTAGCACAAAACATTAAACACTAATTAGCAAATAATTCCAACAAACATAATTAAATATATATTACATTTTTATGAACCTTTCTTTCTTATGACTAACCTTGACTGTTTATTGCAGCTTTCCAGCTTAGCTTGTGTTTTTCCATCAAATCAGCTAATCTTTGAGTTTTCTGATCTTGACAACAATCAACTGTCTTTTTAATTTACCACAACCCAGACCACACTAATTGGCAACTCTTTCCAACAATCTAAGGCAACAATCATCAATTTAAGACAACCAAATTACTAATTACAAAATGATTCCAACAAACTAAGGCACCGGGTCTCATTAATTTAGCACAAAACAGACCACACTGGTTAGCAACTCATATCAATAAACTAAGGCAAAACTTATAAATTTAATACAAACACACCACACTAACTACCAACAAATTATCACAGTACTCCTCTTCAATTTAGCACAAACAGACCACACTAATTAGCTACTCATTCCACCAAACTAAGGCACAATGTCTCTTTAATTTATCACGTAACAGACCACACCAAAGTACCGACTGGTTCCAACAGGCTAAGGCACCGTGTCTCGTACATTTAGCACTGATCTTGACAAGCAACTGTTGAGAGGACAAGACTGATGTTCATGATACTGGCTTACACTGATGTTTCCCTTGAAACATCAGTTTCTGTTTCTGTTAAATCACCTCCAGATAACACTTCCAGATCTCTCTGTAGAGGACAAGCTTGAAGGATCTTCTCGTATTTGGTGGAGTTGAGATCTTTACCAAACAGAACGTTTCCTCTCACGGTATCATTTTGGATCCAAGCTTGTTGAGCAACATAGGCCACAGATCTCTGATGAAAGGAGAGGAATACAAAACAAATTAGTCACTTTTCTTCAAAGTAACAGCAAAAGTAAAAAAGTCAACCCTGTTAACAACCAAACTGTCAGCCGTGAGACAAAACATGTATACTCTTCTAGAGGGGCAATTTGTGAAAGAAATGGAATTTTATGGTCAGATCAAAGTTATTGGACACTGGTTTGAACAACTCTCAAAAAAGACCTCACTAAATACCAACTCGTTCCATCAAACTAGGTACAATGTCTTATTAATTTTAGACAACCAAAATACTTATTACAAATTCATTCCAACAAACTAAGGCAACAGGTTTCATTAATTTAGCACAAAACAGACCACACTAATTAGCAACTCATATCAATAAACTAAGGCAGAACTTATCAATTTAATACAAACACACCACACCAATTACCGACTGGTTCCAATAGGCTAAGGCTGAGGTCTTATACATTTAGCACAAAAATGTCTCCTACATTTCTAATTAAAAACTAGTACCAATAAACTAAGGCACCACGTCTCAATAAATTAGCACAAAAACAGACTACATTAATTAGCATCTCATGCCAATAAACTAAGAAACCAATTAGCTTCATTTTGATGTTGTCATGGTTGCTTGGAATGAGAGGAATGTGTCACTCTGTACAAACTATATCATGGAACTTGTTCAGCCTTTCTGTAAGAATAGTAGTTTAGCACAAAAAAACAACAACATCAAATACCGACTGGTTCCAACAGGCTAAGGCACCATGTCTCATACATTTAGCACAAAAACAAGAACACACCAAATACCCACTGGTTCCAACAGGCTAAGGCACTGTGTCTCGTACACTTAGCACAAAAACAGACAACACCAAATACCGACTGGTTCCAACAGGCTAAGGCACCGTGTCTCCAACATTTAGCACTGATCTTGACAACAATCAACTGTTGAGAGGACAAGACTGATGTTCATGATACTGGCTCACACTGATGTTTCCCTTGAATCTTACTTTTTCTCCAATTTCTGTTAAATCACCTCCAGATAGCACTTCCAGATCTCTCTGTAAAGGACAGGCTTGAAGGATCTTCTCGTATTTGGTGGAGTTTAGGATCTTTCAACCACTAGTACTAAACCTGATCCAGCTTCATTACAGACATCCAAGACTCACAATTTTACTTCCTATTCTTCATCTTCTTCTTTCACCTGAGACAGTATTGTAAAAGATAAGAAGATTTCATATATTGGAAAGCAGATAGACATTGCAACTAGACTCATTTTTATACACTCCCTCCCTTCCTCCCCTCCCTCCCCCTGACTACCTAAACAACCCTGACTGCTGCCTCATTGATATAACTATGTATAAACAAATGTATATGACTGTGGTTTAATGGCAGAAATAAACGAAATAAATACCAGAGCTTAAATATTTCTGTGTTACTATAGTAAACTGCATACCCAAACGGAAGCATTACAGAATCTTCAATGTCTCAGACCTCCAGCAGGATGTTACAGTCACAGTTCATGGAGTCTCCTTGTGAATCAATGTGGCCAATGCAATGCTGTAAAGACAAATATCAAAGCAATATGTATATATATACCTTTGGTGTGAAATAAATTTTAGTATTTTTTTTTTATAGTAGTTTTACATAAGATCATCTTCCAGTTTGCGTATGAAGATACCTTTTTGATGAATGTTTACAAACATGAATAAACTGTACCTCTTTTTGTTACTAACTGCCTGTTTATTTTTAATACTTGCAATATGACTCTTTAATGAACCTTACTAGACATTGCTATCAAACCTATGGAGTACTTGGTAAAATGCTAAAACTTCCTTTGATGTATATTGTTTACTATAATGGTCAAGCTGATTGAAAGGAATGAATTCAACACAATTTGAGAACATTTCATCAGCCAAACAATTTGGAGAGCATGTACTAGTTTAAACAAACTTAGCAAGCACATTCATGAGGAACTGGAAAATTGAAAAATGTCTGAAATAAACATCATTCTTGAAACGAGAAACTTGACAAGTGAAATAAGGACCGACACTTAAGCTACAACATGTACACTTAGCAAAGATGAAAACTGGCTTTTCAGCCAATACACAAGTACCAACAACATATTAGTATATTCATGGTAAACCCTCATGTGCTTCCATGACTTCTAGCACCTGTGTAATAATATTCTATATCAACAAGCACAGAGATACTATATATTGTACTAATCTCTCAATACTCTTAATATGTGTTTACCATGAGTTGTGTTCCTCACAACTTTCAATCAATGTTTTCAAATTAAAAACCAAATTAAAGACAATTACTCAACAATGAGAGGTCGACTTAGCAAAGTTTGAATTCAGTTTAATAATAATCAAAGTTTCAGTGAAACAGTTCTGCAGACCATAAAATCATGCCTTAGGCATCAAAAGAAGGCTATGATCTGATAAAGATATGCCGAGAGTTGGACCAATACTGTTAAGCCTAGCTTCAGGTCAAAATTATGCTAGTTGATCAAATTAATACATGTATATCAATTTAGTTGCCTACACTAGGTAACATCAGCTTGCATGGAGAGTTTTCTCCATACTTGAACCATCACTAACATCAATTAGACCACAGAGCACAGCCTAATTGCTTGAGAATTTCATTTTACAGAGTACTGTTGCTTACAGAAGCCTAGGATAGGCTAGTTAGTCCTCATCTCTATCTAGCCTTCGCTTTGGTAGGCTAGCCTAGGTTTCCCATTTTCATTTGGTGGTAGGCCTAGCCTGGGGCCATTTGTTCCCTCCCCTAACAACGTTATTTTCCTCCCACTTAAAAGTTGAACAACTTACATTAACATTTTCAGGGGAGTTAACTAAGGTTTTTCATGGGAGGCATATTGGCTAGGCTATGTGGAAAGAATAGATGTTGTAAGTGGAATAACTGTAAGAAAAGATTTAAAGGGAGAAAGGTAAAGTTAAGGGTGAAAATAACATGGTTAAGGAAACTAACATACTATTTTCAAGGGAGGAGACTGTTGTTCTGTAGGCTCTGACTGCATATTCTTGTAGAGTAAGCTAAAGAAAGTTGTGATAGTATGAAAATAGAAAATGTGACCAGGTATCTTCCTTGTGTAACTGTTCAGTGATTGGAAGATAAAAAGTGTTTGTGAATAGGCCGGATTGTTTGCATAGGATTGTATGCGAACATGGGGTAATTTACATGCATGGAATTCATAGTGGTAATGGGTCGTTTGCTTGTAATGGCATTCATTGTGGGAATTACATAACATAGAAAATTTAGCCTATAGGTATGCCCTCCTTGGTTCCTCTCCTTGTTTTCCTATTTACCAGTTTCATCAATTACTACAGGTACAAGTGTCTCTTTGAAATATGTTCCTTTCTTTCACCAAACTCTCCTAAATCACAAGACACATTTACTACGTGCAGTTGCTTCACTACCTAAATTAATTCTTTCCACAGCCAAGCCGTCTTTCTTTCCTCCCCTGGAAAACATTGGTTTCAACCCCTAAAAATAATTTCAGGGAGGAAACTATTGTTTTTATTCTTGGAAGTTGGAGAAGAAACCAACGGACTTGCCTGTCATGATGGAAAAAAAAAGGAAAGAGAGCTTTCATCCTAAGCTAATTTGTCCGGCTGCGAGTTAGTTTCTTGTGGATGTGTTACTGTTAAGTGCTAGATGGCATAGCCTAGGCTATGGTAGGCATTTAAAGACATTTAAGCCTAGCCTAGGCTAATTAAGTTAGGCCTAGCCTAACTATACTAGCCTTAACCAGAAAGTAATTAGGCCCAACCAGCTAGGTCTAGTATTTTGTCGGAAGATATAAAGTGACCTACTTTACTTACGTTAATTGTCTAGTGAATAATCATGTTAGGCCTAGATTAGCATTCCAACTAGTATAGACGCCAGTGCCTACGTGAGCTAGCCTATCGTTAGGCCTAAGCGATACTATTATATGATAGGCTAGCGTAATTTCTCACGCTCGCTGACTCAAACAATGTGAAGTACTAACTTGCTCCACAAAACTAATACACAACCTTCGAGCTGGCGAATGTATCTGCCATTCACATTCTTTGGCAGTTACCCCCTAGGCCCTATACAGAATAGGCTACAAATTACAATTACGTATGAATTGTTAGCCAACGGCTGCCAGGAAGCGAACTGCACGTACTGCTCGTGTAACCTTTCGTGAGCTTTATATACAGATCATAATTCGCGCTCCGTTGCTTAACCTTTGACCACGACCGTGTGCGTCTATGGCAAGCCATGTGGGACAAACACCGCATAATATATCAACGTATTAATTGAAAAAAAAAAAAAACTAGCAATGACATGCTAGATGCATGTCCATTTGAAATCATTACATTTACAACGAAACAATTCAAATGGTCTCATAACATAGGCCTAAGGTCATTAAACATGTTGGTCAAGATAATTTATTGAGTTGTTTTAATGACCAATATATCATCACCCGAATGGGTTGGTTTGGCATTAGGCCAGTAGGCCTACTGTCAAACAGGACAGTAGGCCTACTGTCATGATCAACCCGGGGGGGGGGGGCGAGGGTGTAGGTCTGGCATATCCATGGGACAGACATTCTAAAGATAATAATTTACACTTTTTGAGGGGGCCGGACTCTTGGGGCGAATCTTGACATAAAAATGTCAGCCTAAAATTGTTTAGCTAGCTGTATGAACATTTTCAGATACAACAAATTTTGGCAAAAACTGCTTGAATTTTGTGATAAAATGTCACATTTGAGATTTTTTAGATAAACTGTCTGAATTTTTAACCCATTCCCCAATATAAATGAAGGTATTAAATGAAATTCACTGTTTCTCTGATCCATGTAGAGGTTTTGTTCTTAAAGTACAGTCTTACCTTTTTGTGCAGAGTTCTAGAGCATCTGTTCCTTATGCATGTATTGAAGTAGAGGTTGGGTAAAGTAGAGGTTTGCTAAATTTTAATAGAATCAATAGTTATATCTACTTCAGTTGCTGTAACTGTATCTTAGGTGCCCCCCCCCCCCCTCGAGGATCCCTCTGCCAGGTTTCATCTAGGATGAATCACTGGTGCTGTACGGATCAAGTGGTAAATTTAAGGCAAAATGGCATTTGAAGCAATGAGGTTTGGCAATCAGGAGGTTCTATATGTAAGGTGGGTTTATCATCCAAGAGCAGTCTACAGTTTTCCCATTTGAAATGAGTTTCTAAATTTTATATAAAATGTTGACTTGGAAGCCACCCGTAGTGTAAGTTGTGATCCATACGCCTGTGCAGGCTTCTCCTACATTTGAGTTTGATTAAGCTTTGTAAAAATAACTGCTCATTATTATTATTACAAGGGCCTTGTAACCCCATTCTTATCTTTAGAGTGGGGGGAGGGGGTATCTGCACTTGTTGGATGTGTAGTGCAATTGGATGCCAAGATTAAGAAACAGAAAAACCACATATACATAATGTTATAGCTCTGATATAAATCTTAGCTTTATAAGAAACTCAAAGGACAGCAATTTATTTTACCACTCCGTGGAAGCTGGAATCCTTTTTATTTATCAACAGCATACATACACACCATAATTGAATGATAATTAAACAGTAACATAAAAGATAAAAGTACTAAAACTGAAAACATGATAAGAAAATGACATCCCTTGATCAAAGTACAGTGAACTGGAGCCTCTGGAGAGAGATGTATATTAATACAAGCCTTTTAATTAGGTTGTGATATTGTGTGTTCAATCACATCTATAATAATCAACAATGTGGGTTATCATTAATAAGTACTCATTTGAGTGTGAAAATAAAGCCTACAGGTTGTCAAATAATTCATTGTTAACAGTTAGATCATATAGCAAACAGAACAAGTAGCTACAAAGGAACGTACTTCCTTCATAAAATATCGCCCCAAGTGTCTTGCAGCATATATTATGTAACTTAATTATACTCAACTATCAGAGTGAACAACAGAGTAAACAACTCTACAGTAAAGGCCACCATTTGAATACTGTACTATCTTCTAAATGAATGGAAACAGTTAAAAAGATAGTTCATACTGTTCCAGTCTTTGATACACTGTGTATGAAACCGGTGGGATTATAAAGGTATAGGTTTTACACGCTTCACCATGATGTAAGAAATATAAGGGTAATAAAAGGAATATCATACCATCAAAGAATATATAACATTAACTCAAAGGTCACTGTACATCTTGTCCTTTGATGTTAAAGTCTCACTATACATTCCATCTGGACGGTCTGAATAATAATGTTTTGGAGGTTTCTATTCTTGCTCGTTCTCTGAGATTCAGCCAAAATATTTGGCAAACAATGCACCTACAAGATTGTCTGCTTATTAACTACACAATGGTACCAAAATAGGGTTAGGGAACAGTTTGTTCGTGTTTATAATGGAAGGCTTAATGGGGCTTTATACCTAAATATCACATGAAAGTAAGTACAAACAATGAAGGATATTCATCAGAACACAACTACGAGGCAAGTTATAAAACCAACCAATTTACTCAGTTTTGAAATGTAAGTAAAAACAGAGGAGCTGTGTGCTATTCATGACCAACATTTTTGTTTGTGTTTATGTCATATGAAAAACTCAAAACACCCATATCCCAATGGATTTAAAGAAAAAATTGAAACCATAGAAAATAAGTTGACAGTCGGGTCAAGTAGCTACTGGATAGTTCCCTAAAAACACTTTAAGGAGTTTTACTTCAGCACCGTCGAAATGGGTGCAATTAGTCCGTAAATATATGATGCTTGGCATGGCAAAACATGGATGGGACAGATATTGAGACTTTCATATTTAGAGAGGACAGAAACAAACAAACAAGCAGAGACTTAAAGTTGAATCCAGATGTCCTTTAATCACTGAATGGAGAATCGGTTGAGAGAGCATTTCAGAGACGAAGACTGCATTGAAAGCTAAAAGATCAATCAATTTTGTGAAGCAGCATTTAACGTACTACACTTTTCATTCAATTCTAATTACCACCAGGTGAAGGCAATATTATGCAATATTTCTGTACGAAACCCTTGGTGTATTTCTCCCCCTCCGACCCACGCCCAAAGAGGTGCAACTTCACATGGCTAATTAGCCTGATCACCTCTGTCCCTTCTGCTATATGAAAAGTAAAGTAAGATATCTTGATCCTCTCTTACATTTGATCTTTCTGTGGTTTTAAGAATTTTGCATATTTAAAATATTCAGGGTGGCATTTAACCCCCCACTTCCCCACACCCATCACCCTTCACCACCAAGAAAAATGAAAATGGATGAAGTAAACAGGGTGAGAGAGAACTTCAGTTGCTACTGATGTTTGTTCTAATCATGTCCTCATAGATAATACAGAAACCTCAAGTCTGCAATATAAATCCACCGTGACAAAATGATATTTCGGTTGCTTTTATTCCCAAGATGCGCTATTGTCCTTGTTTTGTTATTAAATTTATTTCCTATTCCTGTTGGCCTGGTTACATACCGTCACGAGAATCCGACAGTGGCGCATCCTGGTCGACCGAGTGGGGAAGGAAACCAAAACTTGCAACAACATCAACAACAACGACAGAGTAAATACAGACTTGTGACACGTTGTGACAAGTTGTGACAACGTCACAGCAAAATCACATCATTGTAGCAAATGCCCAAAAAGATGGCTGAATTAAGAAAGAAAACAGTTTCTCCTTTCTCCCCTCTTTTTGGTCGAGGCAACATCCCAGTTTGGAGAGAAAGTCAAGCAATTTTGGGGGATCTAGTTTAAGGAGACTGAAGAAAGACAGGGTTTAAAGGTGACATGCACTACTGTAATTTGACTAAAAGTGGAGCTATATTCCATGCAGGCAATTTAGATTAAAGGAGCACTTTTTTCCCCATTTTTTTTGTTTTAAACTGTTTGTTAGCCAAACACTAAAGCTAGAAACAGTAAAAACATGGTAAAGACTAACGCTAACAGCTAATATGGACATAGTCGGAGGTTAAAACTTCCTCTTTGTGTAATTCTATCATTTGAACATCAATTATGTTCGTATTTGATATGGAATACATGGTTTGGTTTATTATTGAGATTTTTCAAGTTGAATGCTACTTTAACTGAACAATAAACATAGAGTCTGGCAGGATCAGAACCGATGTTTTCAGAAAATCTGGCAAATCTAAAATAATATTCTTTGAGAATCTCCTGGGTATTAATTCTCTAAAGTATAGTTTCATTATGAAATTATCTTCTTGTATTTTTATTCTTTCTGATGTTCAGCAAAGATACACACATTACCATAAAAACATTTTTTCATGCAAAATGAGGGTGAAAGTGAAGCTAACGAAAACAATATCACTTCAAAATTAATTTCAAAACAAAACACTCAATTGAAAAGTAAACAAAAGCTGCAGGCAAGTCTTTCAAACATGTGTCTAGTCAAACCAATCCGAAAACAACTGCAATTTGGGGGTGGGGATAGGTGGGGGTAGAGGTTGGGTAGAACAGCACTGATCAAACCGAGTTCACCAACAAAAGTAAAGCAAAGCATTGATTTATGACTCACATAAAAGGTGACATGATTTCTACACTTAAAACCAATCACTTTGTGTAATCATTAATGAAGAATATCAAAACAAGCCATAACTGAAAGATATTTGTTTCCGAGTAAGCTGGCTTCAGTAAGTTGAGATTGATCAATTAATTCGATCTTATCAATGGAAGTTTGTTCAACCTATTGATTTTAACATGAAGTGCAACTCCAGTGGCATGTCCAATTACTAGCTTCAGTGTCAATTTACCCACACATTTTACTGGGTGGAGTGCAGGGGTGGTGGGATGAGGGCTAATATCTCAACTTTTCCCTGTAGCTCATGTACTTTCTTGTGGTACATTCACTGATATTACTTACATAGAACCTAACGGCAGGAATGTGGAGACCATCCGTCATTTTCACCACACTTTAATAAGTACACATGAATCGTATCCTAACGACTGTCACACAAGGCACATTGATAAAACAAAATTGCCCCCCCCCTCCCTTTTATTTTCTCTCTTTCTATTACTTAGTGCTTGTTTTGGATTAATGATGAAGATTTTTACTAAGATTCTTCTAAGCAAGGATACTTAAGTTTTTGGCAGCCCATTAGTAGGTGCAGTCAAGATAATGCTTAATCAAATAACATAAAAAAATTTGTTGGGATTGGGGGATAGGCCAGCCAAGCTATTACCTAACTACAGACGATAAAAAAAAAGACTTTCTATTCTTAAGTAAACTGGTACCTTGATCAAACTTTACCATATTATTAGATCTTGATCAATGTTTACAATATTATTAGAGGGTCATCGGGCTGATACAGGTGGTTTACTCTCGAACCAGTGTAAAAGCTTCAATGAAACAGGACACTGTTGTGCTGGTATGAGACGTGTTAGAACACAACAGGTAGCGAGGGCGCTTTATTCCGTCCTTGTCTACAGTAGCATACCCGTAAAACTGCTGTGTAACCCTACACCAACTTATTACGGTCTTGTCCATGAAACAAAAAACCTTATCAGCTGACATACTACCGAACATAATAGGTATACTTTATACTAGTACGCAAATCATAAACAATCTATAAACAGAAATAGGTGGGTGGCTCTGCTATTCATAATCTAAAACAAGAGATATCTGTAGTTTAGAAATGTAAGTTCTTGTACCTTTAAGAATGCGGACTAATAAAAAAATGCAGAGGGGGTGGTGGGGGGTGGGGACAAGAATGGTAGGTGGAGGGGGCCAGAGACAAGGAAAATTCCAACGCACCTGTGTCCTGCAAGCATCTCCATAAGTTATACTTGCCAGAACTTCAGAGATGGGTCCAGGGTGCGTCTTATACCCAAAATGCTCTTGCCTAATCTGAAATTCAAAGAGTAGACAACATCGTCGTTAGTAACATAACACTTCTATTCATAGTCTCTCTGCCATTAAGGATGAGGCATTCAAAATTCATGCCTTCTGCCACCGCGGTCCTGGCACCAGCTGCAAGGAGCGTGTGGCGTGAGAGCTTAATGCCTCGTTCTGTTGGATGCAGGTGTGACCTCATCACTTATTCATTTCTGGCTAATATGATTACGGAAACTTCACAGGCAGACACTCTTTGGGACATCTATCAAGGATGTCAGAATGACAGAACACATAACAAAGCACTAAGAAGACACATAACATAACACTAAGAGGACATTGAATAGTGATACTAAGGAGGAGAGATTTAAGAATGAAAAATGTATGTGTTTTAAGTTCTCACAGCAAATTTTTGAGGCTTGCTAAGGGTCTACTGTGTGTAAAATGATCCTGGGTGGGAAGGGGTTGGGGGCGGGATGGTAATATACACCCACCCGCTTCAACCTGACATAAAAATACAAAAGTAGTAAATAGCACAACTTAAACAACTTTCTTGGGTGAACCCTCCCTACATGTGGAAATGGCTCCCTAACTGGGGAGTCCGCTCCCTACAAGGGGAGAACCCTACCTATGTGCGGAGTCCGCTTCAACGAATCCAGGGCCACTGCACCCACTGATACACTTTTACATTATCTTTTTTTTTTACCACTTTTTCTGTAACATACCAGATACATCATTCACTCCTCGGAAGACCGAATTAGGGGAAAGGCGAAAAAATGGGAAAGAAGTGAGAGGAAGGAGAAAGTGGTGATAAATAACAAAAATAAAACAATCAATTAGAAATAACAGTGTATAACGTCATCAACGTACAGTTTAACCTTCTTCTTGTACTCCTTAGGATCTAGTCCCTGTCTTGCAAACTGTTGTGGATCGGTGATAGCGACTGCATCACCACTCTTGGGGTCCTTGTCACCTACCCACTGTGAAAAATGTAACGAGGGAGAAGAGTTGTGGATGACGCATAATCACATTGTCCAGAATGGTTACAATCCTGCTTCCCCCTCCCCCCCCCCACCAACCCTTCTATCACTGTTCACCCTCTGAAAAGGTCAAACATTTGCTAAATAAATAGCAATCAAACAAAGGATGACTTACTTCTGATAATTCCATCTGTAGGACATTTTAGATTTAGATTTTTTTGTTTCTGAAGTGCTAAAATCAAAACATTTTCATCACCTTGGCAAGTGCCTCGGTGATGTCTCCAATTGTCAAAGTCCCCAAATTGCCCAAAATTAAGGATTCTGTCAGGTGATTCTGTCAAACAGATGATGTGCCTACCACCAATTACATGTCACTACTACTCAGGTGTATCTTTGTCTTGTAGCCCTCGTCTTCCCCTTCCTCTTTCTCTCCCCAGTCGGCGTACTCTTGAGCTACCTCCACCTTGGAGTATGTGTTTGGCGTGTTCAGCCATTTCGTCTTCTCGCCGGCCTGCCTCCTGTTCAACATCTTGATCGGTGACTCGTATCTGCTCTTCTCAAATTCGTTGTCGTAGATGTAGGTGAAGTTGGTGGAGGCGGCTGGGTAGCCGACGTCGCTCTTGGGCTTCAGTTTGTGTCTCAAAAACGGCTTGGCAGTAAATGTAGCCTGTTCTGTAACCCTGTCACAAAATAAAAAGTTCCTGTGACCAAATTTTTGTGCTGGGTGCAGATCTAAATCACTCTTACATCTAACATCAGCAGCACAACATTCCTCCATCTTTGTCTTCTTTGCTGTTTTACTTATGAAATGATTACATATCAAGTCTTCGACAAGTATCTCTTTACAAATCTCACACATTCACTGTCATTGGTGCATTCAGGACCAAACTAATTGGAACATTATGTTTCTATGCCATTTCCATCATATACGGCACAATTTTGGATGCAGGTGATCTTGAAAATATTTTCAAAATTGGTGGGGTGTGCGACAGATCACTTGTAGGGATCTTCATGAAGTTCCCCAAACCGATAAAGTTTGGATTATGTTCAATAGCGTATGAAACCATTCTGATTATTAAGTCAAGAGCTTGCCAATACTATATATATATATATATATTGAATCTAAGAGAGTATCAAGCTGTAACAATAAGTAAGACACAAATCAAATCGAATGGTGTATCCAACCATCCTGATACGTCACAGCTGTTTACTTTGACTGAACGAAGCTACCTTTTTTTTTTTTTCCACTGTATTTATTTACAATACCGTAACACATAATACAAAAGAATCAGCAAAAAGACTTACATAAGAAGCTTACATAAAGAAATCATAGAAGTCGTTAAGCTTACACAAATTATTGCTTTGCTTAGAAGTGAAATAGTGAAGGTCAAGTTGAAAGCGAAACTTAAAATAAAATTTGTCACATGTGGGATTTTGTTATTCAAGCTACAAGTATGAATATACTTTTTAGCATGCAAAATTAAAAAGTTCACAGGATTATCCATATCACCAAAATCACCAAAACAAATATTGGTCAAATTAAAAGTATAATTAATTTTAATGCAATTTGAATTCACTGCCTCCCAGAATCGCTCAACGTGACTACAATTATAAAGCAAATGTATAAGTGTTTCATCGGCATTCTTGCAAAATGAACAAAGTGGAGAATTAACCATTTTAATTTTATAAAGCAAGCTATTTATGCCTAAAATACGATGTAGAAAACGCAATTGTAGATATGCTACTTTGGGGTCATTCACAGCCGTATAAGGCAGCCTAAAAATCTTATTCCAAACTATTTTCACTGGAAAATTCATAGCTTGCCACTTCATAATAGACGACGCGGGCGTGCAGAAACCGGTAATTAGCTTATTATAAACATTTTTGGTTATTTTATGTGTGCGCATGCACATATTAAAGTTAATTTCACTCATTGGGAGCAAAACAGAATCATGGTACCCCCTCCAATAACTAGGAATGGCGTGAATAATCCCAAAGTACGAAGGAAAAGGAAAATTTCTAATATATATTTTCGCTTGAAACGTGTAATATGGAATTAACGATCCATCATTTTTAATGAAATCTTTCACATGAATTGTTCTGTGATTTAAAAGATTATACTGGAAAATTACTTTATTGTTAACCAATATATGACTGTTGTTTAAAATGATTTCATTACCATAATTACTGTCTTTATGATTAAAATTAAACTCAGCCCAAGCCTCACACACTTCTCTGCAAAAAATATTAGACATACAAGAAACTGCCTCCTTATTGAAATTACATTTAAAAGAGAAGCACCACCGAACTGTTTTAGGTACAAATCAAAAATATTTTCCAGTTTCCTCTCTGAGGGGCTAAATACCGTTTTACCCAGCTACAGTTTAGACTTTTAATGAAAGATTCAATATCTGTCATATCAAAGCCACCATCTGAACGAAGCTACCTGCTTATCCACACTGACTTCCTACAACTCACTTCTCACTGAATTATCTCACTTAATAAAGCGCATTCGCTTGGTACGCGCATATGATCAAAAACCTCATACGTTAACTAGCGACGCAATCGGTTGGCAATTAGCATAGTAAATGCTTGCTATGTCTGCCCAGATCTTTAAATGCAAATAAGGCTAGTTTGTCTGCTGCACAGACGTTGCAGGCCAAGTGAGTTGGAATTTTTGCATTTTGAAATCTTACCATATTGTCCAAAAATCTCATCATGGCTTCAAACTCCAGTTTACCGACCTTCAGTTTGTGTCCTGTCTCACTGACCCCACCTGCGTCCTTGGCAGTCGCTTCGCCGACCTTGTCTCTGACTTCATCCGGTAGGTGGATGACATTATCCAGGCCTACGGCATGTATCTGTCACGAATAATTAGCATACGGTAAAGCGTTTGAATGCAGTTTGTTGTTACATTATCGAACACAAGTCTTACGAGCGACTCTTTTAATCTCTCTTATTCCTCCTTTGTCGTTTCTCGTCGCCGACTTTGCTCTGCTGGTCCTAACACTACTAAGGAGATTCTTATATGCCATCTTATATATGCCATACGGGGTGAATCAGCAATTTCATATAAGAGGACGAAAACATCGTACATGATTTGCCGAAGAAACCATCCGTTTGGCGTTCATGCTTCAAAATACAAGACCCAGTCCTTTCTAGCTTAAATCCGGTTTGAACTTTCATCCTTTTGATGAAACCTTTGAATCCTTCTCATTTTAAGCATTTTGTCTTCCATCTCTCTGTCAAGGGACAAAAGAGCTAAATACTGCCATTACAGAACAAGCACAGAAATGCACTTCTCCTTCAACAGGCAAATATTTGAGCAACTGTCTGTCTGGGCACTAATACTTCATTTGTTTCTATCCCAAAACAATTTGTCGGTCAACAAAACTGGACCAAACTTGGCTATTTGATAATTTGCTCTTTAAGGGAAAAAACAGATGTCAACTTCTCTATGGTGGATATAACCAATGCCTGGATTCTGCAAAGCACCTTGATAGCCAACAGGCAAAAGCATTATGTACAATATGTATGAGGTACAATAGAAGCATTGTGTCTCTATCAGGGAAAACGGAAGTTTGTGTTTAGGCGTCTTCTCCATACGATTTGATACAGAATCCTGTGGACGCCTGCGGGCCCAAGCTGAGCTCAAGCAAACTTACAAAGACCCTCAGGAGCATCCCAGCTTTCCTTTCATGATGTTAGTGTCATCACATTAGTATTACTTATAATACGCTTTCTGGCCAAGGTGAAGTGCGCCGGCGCGGCAATATTTGAAATATACTGTGGAGGATTGAAAAGCTGAAGCCTTTCCAAAATCTCATCGATCATATTCATAGACCTACTGTTTTAGTATTCTGTGCTTAATACTCCATTTTGAATAGATATTTATTCCCCGTGATGTTGTTCAACTTTTATTAACAGATTGAATTTGAGCTTGCAGAAATAAATGTTTCAGTTTTGAATCCGACTAAATTTATTCCAGTCCTTGCAGCCCAACATGTGGTGGACTGAACTTTATTTGCATTAGGCTGAAACTTGGAAGAAAATAAATTTTATCCCACAGCGATAGGCCTAGGCCTAAATATCCAATAATGAATGTTCAGAACTTGCTGCAGTTATCCAAGAATATGGACAATATTGTTGACCCATCGAAGAAGACCAAGCCTCAAAAATGTGTTATTTATTGGATTAAAGATCAATAAGTTAGTACAGAGCCTTTAAGTTCAGTGATGGACAAAGAAATTGCAATTGAAAGTCTACTTGAGTCTGCTTGATAATGTGGAGAGGAAAGGGGCCATACTCTAGAAAAATCATCAAAATAAGTGGTATGTTGACCTTTTTTCTGTTTCATTTCTATGTGTAATCATTTGAAACTTTCTGACAGTGGCACAATAACCAAGTTCAACTTCTAATTTTATCCTGTCTTGTGCAACGATAAACAGCATATTTGCAGTTAATAAAATTAATAATCAAATTAAAATAAGACATTGAGGCTACATGTGTAGTATATTTCTTGTTTAGGCCTAAACTTATAGGGTTACTACAGTTAAGCTTATTCTTATGGGTGCATGGGGCAATACCTATGTTTGGTAATTATTTGGACATTCAGTACTTGGATTAGTTTCCTAGTTTTACCTAGTCAAACTTCACGTTCAAGTCTGACGTTTCTCTTACCGTACTACAGAGATTTTACTTACCATTGAAATAGCGTTATAAAAATGCAAAACATTTAAGTGTTGGGCATGTAGGGTTTAATGTGATTACATTTCTGTTTTTCATATGTGGTTATATGCAAGAAGCCAAATTTTTCATCATTTTAATAATTATTAGAGGGGAAGGGGGGAGGGCTAGTAAGGTTATATATAAACTTTGTGACATGTTGTAAGACATGTGTAAACATGCTTGCTTGCAAAACAGTGGGGTCTAAAGCCACCCATCTCTCCCCCGCGTTGCGACGTCCCTGTAATGCACTGAATATTATATATTATATTTTCCATTTCTGGTGGGTGGTTATTGTGCCAATGTATATTTGTGCCCTATCATTATTAATTATTTCTATTTGTTTTATGTTCAGAGTACATTCACAGTATGTGTGGCAGAAACCAGTGGACAGAGCCACAGCCACAAGAGATGAACCAACGGTTTGCATACAAGTGCATGAATGCTCCAAGATACATGAAATTGAAGAAGCTGTAGTTTTATTTTTGTTTTGTTTTGTAATTTTATAGCTGTTGAATAAAAATGGAGGCTTCAGAATTCTGGTTATTCTCATTATTTGTTTGGAGAGTTTTAATCAAGGAGCTAGGACAACAAGCTGGCCAAATTCCTAACTCTCCTACTTCGAACTGATTAGCATACAAGTATTCAATAAGTATTCGAGTAAGTATTCAGAAATCTGTTAAGCCTTCATAAATTAACAGCATACAAGTATTTGAATACTAGCGAATAAGTATTCGAGTAACTATAAGTATTCGTCAGAGCCGAATTATTTAAATGAGCAAATACTTATATGTAAATGAGCTAAGTATTCAAACAGCTATTCCAAAAGCTACTCGAATACCTATTCGAATACCTATTTGAATACCTAACAGGTATTCGAATACTTCACTCATTTACATATTTTGGCTCTGACGAAGGCTTATAGTTATTCGTATTAGTATTCGAATACTTCTTTTGTACTGTGTGTTATATGGTAAATTTTCTGGATACTAAGGAAATCTTTGAATACTTATTGAATACTTATCGAAAATATTCGTGTCAGGTAAGGGTAACTTTATTAGAAAGCAGATAATCCGCTTTGTAACGACCATTGTTTGTTACCCAGACTCGACAAAAAAAACATACACCGATTGATAAAATTGTAGGTTGACAAAACCCAGGTAAACAACTCTTGATGCTGCAGGGAGAAGAGAGGACCAAGTACTCCCATTCCTGCCCATCAACACCCCCCACTTCCCCCACCACTTGTAATCCCAACCCACTAGTAAAGTGTGTTGCTGAACCTTCAAGACATACAAATAGAAAACTCAGTTATGACTTTCATAAAAGATCTCTAAGAGAAATTTTTCCCACAGTTTCAACTGGTAGCTTTTCTAAGGATTTACAGTAGCCAAAAGACCCTGGATTCCAAGGTCAATAATGAAACACATCTCCCAGGTGGGTAACCTTGCCCTTGGGGTCAGACATCAAAAAGAATATTATGGGAATTTTATCGATGAATGTCAACATTATTAGTGCACATACATGTTAGAAAGTAAATGCCTTACTCCAAATCCATAAATTCGATTTGGAGTCGGCAAGTTGCATCAAGACTAGCTATCATTCCAGCCAAATGTACTTTATCAACTGCTGTTATTTTCTTTATATTTAATGGGGCAGGCTTTGCTATTGCAGGTGGCTTTCTGCTGTTACTCAGAGCCTAGTTCAACTCAGGGAAAAGCAAACAAAAGTTGTACAGAAGCGGAATCTTCAGAGGTGGAGAGAGTAGAGTGTAATGACTACATATTGATACAGAAGTAGACTAAGCTAATGGCAAAATCAAGTTCCGTGTAGACTAGGAGATCATCATTCCCAAGACAATAAAAATTCCAAATTGATTATATTGTTTGGAAACAGTTTGAAAATTTCAGATAACTATTCTCAGAGGAGAGGGTCATATCAAAGATTAACTCAATCCATACCATTTACTTTGTGTTTGGAGTTGACTAATCTTGTCCATTTTCATCCCTCAACCCCCTCCCCCCCCCCCCTTGGCCCATTCCCGGCTCTTTAGAAAACAGCTTAAAAAAGGAAAACTCTGTAACTTTCACAGGTCTCCAAAATATTCTGAAATGGAGGAGAATGAAAAAGCTGTAACATAACCAGAGAACATTTGGCCTCACACTGCTAAGTTTTACAAGCAATCCGACCACGTTGGACCAAGTCCAGCTAATTCTTTACCTGTATCTCGCATGCTGCTACACAGTTGAGGGATAGGAAGTACGCCTCCTCTATGGACCCACCACAGCAGACAATACATGGTTACGCAAGAATAGGATCTTGTTTTGGGTCCAGGGGCCCTGATGATTTGATCCTTCTGTTCCTCCTCGACCACGATCCCCGTGTAGTCATAGTGTAGAGATCTCACCACAAATCAAGGCTTCTTGACTCATCGACAAAAGGCCACACTTCATAGTTGAGACCTGTCAAGATTTAAAGCAAAAAATTCAAAACCCTCCATATTCTATGACATCTTTGCTTTTAACGATTTGCTTTGGTCAACAACTTGCAGAAAGGGTAATGCTAGGCAAACATATTGAATATTCAAAGAACATTTAAAAATCCTCCATAATCTATGACATCATTGCTTTTAAGGTAGTTTTTTCTCTTTTTCTTTTTTTGGTCAGCAAATTTATAAAGCCAACTGGGTATTAATCAAAACAAATCGAAATGTGACAAGTCAAGTTAAAGTTCTTAAAAAAATATGATCAAAATCCAAGTAAAGAAAAAAGGAACCTGCTCTAAGAATCATGAAAGTAATTATAAAGGTGGATACTCACAGCAGCGGCTGCCGAAGTGTGCACATGTTAAATGCATTTAGTACCTGGTCTGGATTTATTATTACTATTGCTTTCGCAGACTTTTAACTTTGAACACTATCTATCAATATGTAGCAACTGCTTTGAAGTTGATGAGAAAAACATCTTTTGGCCGAGAAGCATCCAACATTGGGGTTATTCCACTCATCTCCAGAAGTTATCTGTTGATCCAAAAAAAATCCCTTAGTTCATTTTTGCCTTTAAATAAAACAGTGAGTGACTTAATTATTTAGATTACACAAAAGAAGGCAAAACTATATCAAGAAAGACAATTGATCAAGTTAGCCATTAGCTAGCATTTGAAAGCAGTAGAGAAGACCAGCATATGCAGAGAAGTCTCCTAGATAATTGAAACAAACACTGTTGTTCTATAACTCTATAAACACTACCTGGCAATTGATTGGACATTGTTTATATGTAAAGGATTGGGTGGTTAGAGGAGTCTGGTTGCGACATCCAGAGGGGGGGGGGGGAGATATAGTATGGCAAGGGAAGGCAGAACTCAGTTTTTCTCTTTAAGCGCTGGTATTTTGTTCCCCACTAGCAAGCTCTACATCAAAAAATAGGAGGAAAAGGAAAACAAATGTGTAATAAACAATGCTTGATAAAATCATAAACTAGCTTTTAAATGTTGGAACACTCCTTTAATGCTCAGAAAATATTAAAGAGTGAATGGCTTCTTTAATATTAAGGAGTAGAAGGCTCTTTTAAATGCTTATGCCATGCAACCCACAATGCTTCTCATGTCAAAAATTAACCTTCTATTCTAAAAATCATGGCTATAACCAACATATGATAAAAAAAAATAAGATATAAAATCTTAAATTTGTCCAAAATCCATAACTATCTAAAAAAATATTTGCTTTGTCAATAGATGATAGCTAAAGGGAATCAATACAGCTTATTTATTACAACTCTAAGTGTGCATATGACCAACTAAACCCAATGCCATGGAATACTATTATGTACCAACGCCAACAACAATATGAACACAACAGTTACCTTTATCATACACATGGACACGGCCATCTTATACTACAAAAACTTGTGATAAAACTGAGGGCGTACTGGCAAATACTGCAGAATATGTACAACCTATCTAGCCTTATGCTGTCTACCAACAGAAATCACCTACAACATAAAAATGAAATGCAAGCAAATATGAATACTTGTAACGTCTTCTGTCACATACTGAAATAATTATTGGATCTAGTACAGTAGTAGCAGGCATATCACATAATATAATACATGCTTGGACCTAAGATGTTTAAAAAGTGAGGAACAAACTTACCTGATTGTACCTGGTCTCCATAGCTGCCCTCTGCATACACTGCAAACGTACATTTTCTGCAACACCTAACTTCACGTCAAACTACAAAAAAAGCATCATATCAGTCAAAATCTTAGAAAAGTTACAAATGAAACATGTTATTACCTCATAGAGCTTTTGATGATAAACTGACGCAGGGAAAGTTAATTAAAAATAACAAATTTTTTTGGATATATACATAAATCTTAGGTTTCGTGTATAAACTACATTGTCAATGGTCCTGACCACAAACTTTTTCAGGTTCCTTACCCGCAACTTCCTGGAGTTTTGAAGGCTGAAATTGCAAATAAACTAGTGCATATCCCTACACCAGTTTGAAGGGTCACATTGCAAATAAATTAATGCATATCCCTACACTAGTTTGGAGGGCTGAAATTGCAAATAAACTAGTGCATATCCCTACACTAGTTTGGAGCGCTGAAATTGCAAATAAACTATTGCATATCCCTATACTAGTTTGGAGTGCTGAAATTGCAATTAACTAATGCATATCCCTACACTAGTTTGGAGGGCTGAAATTGCAATTAACTAGTGCATATCTCTACATATAAATAGACCTATCAAAAAGCCCAATCCTTGAGATCAATTTTAAGTTGGTCTGACTTCATGAAGTCAAAAAATTGGATAACCAACCGTTATTGGATAACCAACCGTCAACCAGTTGACACTGTTCCTTGAGGAGCTCTTATATATTCTACTCTCTAATGATCTCCGAGGTTAAATAGAGTGTGGTTTTCACTACATCTTGCAAATTGTATTATTTGAGACACTAATTGAGACAACATTTAGCAGAAAATTTTATTTTGTTCCAATTTTGGAATACTTTTTCTGCTGGAGATCTCGGCAACGACGTCCTGCGACGTTCGTTAGCCTACAAGATTGTTAGTATGGATTCTGCGACAGTGGAGAAATTAAAGGAGTGTAGCATCAGAGTTGCCGACAGTTCATATAAAGATACTGAGATTATGTATGCTATCATGAATGATGTTGGTAGAGATGGAATTGCAAGTTGTGTGAAATCTTTAGGATGCTGGATTATCACATTAAAAGCAAAGGAACAAGCTGATCTTATTTTGGACAGTGGACTCCTCGTGAATGGGAATCAGTTTCTACTGGTGTCAACAGAACGTTCCTAACTGTTAGTGTTTTCGGAGTACCTTCATTCATACAGGACGAAGATCTAACAGGAAAACTTTGTGAGTATGGGTGTAAAATAAGAGGCGAATGGAAAGGAAAGACCTTCCCCAGATTCCCAAATATCGGGAACGGAATACGATATGTACAGTTAAAACTACCTGAAGAACACAAGAGCTTGCCTTACGCAATTAGAATTAACGGGATTAATATGAACTTAACGCACAATGGTCAAACTAAAGTATGCAATTTGTGTTTGGAAAGCGATCACATCAGGAGAAACTGTCCTAACTACAAATGTTAAGTTTGCGATGTCCAAGGGCACCGGGAAGCTAATTGCCCAAAGGTCAGATGCTTTAAATGCCAAGAACGTTTGAAGAGTATCGCCATGACAACACAGACACTGGCTCGACCCTAGATACACATGAAAACGAAACACAATATCAGTCTGAGGGATAAGTCACTGGGTCGGTTGAACAGGACGATCACGCTATTCAAGAAGCTAACGAGGTCAGGGCACAGAAATCCGAACAAAACACGGATTCAACAGCAAAGAAGAACAATAACGCGAAATCCAGACACCCGAGTAATCCTAACCAGGAGTTAAACAAAACCCACCAACAACAGCGAACTGAACAAAAGACGACATTGCCCACACAAAAAGTAGTAGAACAACAGAGAACACAACCGGAGACTGGATCTCAGCGGATGGAGGGGGCAAGCACACAAAGGGGAAACATCCAATCCCACAAAAGGCAAATATCCCTAGACAAAGACGGCTTTCAAACTATCAGACTAAAGAAGAAAACATTTATTCCTAATCTCAGCAGAGCGAGAAATGTCAGAACAAAGGATTCTTCGGCCGAACCTATGCAAAGATGATGGCGTTCATGTTATACGGTACATTTATTTATTTATAGTGATGCAAGCTGCAAAATACCTTGAAACAGGGGAGGAAGCTATCGCATGCAATTACTACGATATTGATTCATACAACAAGATGTCTCGCGAACACATATTGTCTTTATTCCACCATAATAGTCGAAGCCTTAACAAAAACTTAGACGACATAACTACATTTACGTCTCTATTGAAGGATTTTTCTGTCATTGGATTTACCGAAACCTGGCTTACTGCAGATATATCCCCCTTAATCCATATCAATAACTATACGCTTGTTGAAAGGCATCGTCCCGAAAGGAGAGGTGGTGGTGTTTGTTCATTTTTCAACAAAGATCTAAATTTCAAACTCAGAAACGATATAAGCATTTTCAATGATTCTGTCAATGTTCATAGAGGTTGACATAACATCAGCAATGAAAAATTATACCATAGGCGTAATTTATAGGCCTCCAAAAAGTTCACTGCATATTTTTCTGACACACGTAAACAAAATTTTAACCCAACTCTCCAATGAACGACATAGTGCGTACATTATGGGTGATTATAATATTGATCTTGCTGACAATATTAAATCTGCTGACTTTTTAAACTTACTATATGCCAGTGGATTTTTTCCTACTATTACCAAACCTACCCGTGTGGGTTGCACTTCTGCAACTCTTTTAGATAATGTTACAACCAATGATGACTGCAAACTAATAACTGGTATCTTTGTAAGCGATCTCAGTGACCATTATCCAATATTTCTCCAAACTGCCATACACAAAAGTAGACAAAGGGGCCCTATGTATGTAAGGAACTACTGCAAGACAAATGTACAGAATTTCTTCTCAACAATCCGAGATGCTTCTTGGGAAAATGTTTCATCCCAAACTGATGCACACATTGCCTATTCTATGTTTTATAACAATTTCAATGCCATATATAATCAATGCTTTCCTGAGCAATGTGTCACCAAATCTAAGAAACGTCGAAAGAGACACCCGTGGATTACTGCAGGTATTCTAGTTTCTATCAAAAGAAACGATAAGCTATTTAAAAGACATATGAAGAACCCGTCTGGTGTAAATAAAACTATTTATTCTCAATATCGTAATAAGCTCAATCATGTTATCAAATTTTCTAGAAAATTATATTTCAACAATAAATTTTATAATGCGAGGAGTAACCCAAAAGGCACATGGGATACCATTAACCAACTACTCCATAAAGGTCGTAAACAATCATCGTATCCCTCTTCTTTCAAGGATGGTGACAAAGAGATTAACACCGACCATGATATTGCTAATAAAATTTAATGACTTTTTCGTCAATCTGGGGCCATCACTGGCAAGTAAAATCAACCACAAACGTAAATCACAGGAATCTGTTAACATTGATGTTAACACTCATTCCATGTTTTCTCATCCTGTCAGTGAGGAGGAGTTGTTAAAAACAGCAACCTCTTGCATGAAACCTGATAAAGCAGCTGGATACGATGATTTTAAGCCTGGCATTGTAAGACAAGTTATCTTATTTATTACCAAACCATTAACCCATATTTGCAATTTGTCGTTCAGTACCGGTATTTTCCCTGATATGCTAAAAATTGCCAAGGTCATCCTTGTCTTTAAGAAAGGGGATTCAGAAAACTTTGAAAATTATCAACCTATATCACTATTATCATGTTTTTCCAAAATAGTTGAAAGGCTTCTGTATAATCCTATTTTTAACTTTATTTCAAAATATAACATTTTATGCCAGAAACAGTATGGATTCCGTCCTGAACACTCCACTGAGCTAGCACTAGCTGATGCCATTGACAATTTGTATAGTAATCTTGACAAGAATAGTACCTGTGTCAGGGTTTTCCTGGACCTCTCAAAGGCCTTTGACACAATAGACCACACAATTCTGCTTAATAAATTACACTGTTACGGCATAAGAGGAACCCCCCTAAAATGGATCGACAGTTACTTAGCAAACCGCTACCAATATACATCCTACAAAAATGCTCATTCCCAACCGGAGAGAATTCAATGTGGTGTGCCACAAGGCTCTATATTTGGTCCATTGCTTTTTATCCTATATGTTAATGACATTACCAATGTTTCTGATAAAGTTAAAGTTGTTTTGTTTGCTGACGACACAAATATTTTCTTCGTATCACAATCGAGAACTTTATTTCATATTTAAGTATCAACTGAATTAGACAAGTTCAGCGACTGGTTCGCTGGCAACAAATTATCATTGAATATTGATAAAACAAACTATATAGTTTTTAATACGTATAAAAATTTTACATGGAATGCTGATATTACTATGGGTGGTAAAAGACTACAACAAGTCAATAGTACTAGATTTTTAGGCGTATATATAGATCATGAACTTAAATGGTGTGACCACATTACAACTGTCTGTAAAAAAGTTGCAAAAAACACCAGTGTTTTAGCTAAGCTTAAGCATTATCTGCCACACACATATTAAAGATTCTCTATCAGACATTAGTCCAGCCACATATTACGTATTGTTGTAACATATGGTCTGGTACTAGATATACCAATCTGAATCCCATTTGTATTACACAGAAGAAAGCAGTCCGCCATATAACACATGCCAAACCAGAGGGACCACACAAATCCTCTTTTTAAGCGTTCTAAGTTGTTAAAAGCTGATGACATTATTAGAGTTAACCTTGCTACATTTGCTTATAAGGCCTGGAATGGACTGTTACCAAATGCTTTTAATGACTACTTAATATGTAACAGTGATATTCATCATTACAATACCAGATCTTCAGGCAATGCACATTATAACAGGTATAATTCTACAATGGGGATGTTATCACTGAGGGCACGTACAATCAAAACTTGGAATTCTCTATCAGGCAATATTACAAATAAACCTTCTGCAAAATCATTCAGAAGAAACTTTATTCAAAAAATTATTGCGTCTTATTAATTGAACATGTTGATTTTTTCTTATATATTTAGTTCACTTTTTCCTTTTCTTAACAGGGAGTCCTCTACTTTGTTAAGCCATCTGAAGATTTTTTAGAGGACTTCCTATCACATTGTATATATTCACGTGATAAAACAAATAAATCAAATCAAATCAAATTTGTGAATAGGACTGCATAATGCAATTTTAGCCTAGTATGTTAATTATTTAATGTCTATTCTCCTCAAGATGAGCTTCATTCTCAAAAGTTATACCTGAACTTACATTTTATGCCTATGTTTGCTAGCTGGGTCATCTACTTGGTTAATTTCAGTGGAACAGGTGCCCCCAATGTTTCTTCTCCTCTCTAATGCTCTATGTTCACATACTAGGTAATCACCAATCACAATAAATCCCATTCCAACCCCATAGCTTCAAGCACACACACATCTAATCAAATACAAGCACATGCTGTTTGAAAGCCGTTATTTCCTATTCACAGTTGGTTTGGTCTACCAAACACTCTGAAATTCTCTACAAAGACAACGATGCACAGAGCTGACCTTGGCAACCTAGCATAAGGAATTATATTTTACCCAGCCCAGACACAATAGCATGTGCATATCAACATTACTTACTACAGGATGAGCTCCAGGTATATGGCTGCCTTTCCCAGGAACAGGTACCCCCGCTGCCTCTGAGTAGTGGGCAGTTTAAGTGCAGCTCGTAGATTGCTCAACAGCATGCCCCTTCCCAGTCCTGCTGTCAGTACACTACAACCAGTTTGTACCTACAGGTAATGAAAGAAATTAATGAAAAATAATATGGCACAAAAGAGGGGTATAATTAAGAAGACACTGCAACTGCGTGGCCTCTCCAAAGACTTTCCAATTCAGGCAGAATATGATCATATCACAACCCTATGAGTATAATGCAAGAAGTAAGACTCCATTTGCTCCAACAAGCCAATGCAGAGATGTAATAGTTGCGAATGTCACCATGGATACATTTGTTATTGATTACCATCACAGTAACAAGTTGTGCTTAATGGGTGAAATGAAAAGAAGAAGGGATCACAAGGTACAATGTCCAGGCAATGAGAGCTGTTCAGCAAAGATGCCCTATTTCGGAGATCATGAACAAAATGGTGGAAAGATTTGTGAATCCAAATTACTTACAGCTAAGAATCCACTAACGGTCAAGTGTCTAACAACTGATGCTGATGGCAAGGCATGTAAAGGGTTCAGTAGTACAATGGCTGTAACTACTCATTCTGAAAGTGAACTTAACCTGTTAGATCAAGTTCACCTACTCAAGTCACTCCGCAGAGCACTGACTATATTAAAGCAGTATTCTCCTCTATGTTCCTGCAAAAACTGTGACTAAGAAGCACTTGACAATCTTATAAATACCTGGGAGAAACCATCACTGATAAATTGGAGTGGGATGAACATGTAAAACGTACTCTAGCAAAAACTAATCAGCGTATGTTCCTATTACAGAAGCTTAATTTATTCAGACTAGACCAACTCTCATTTCTCTATTCTATATTAAAATCGGCAATCAAGACCACCATTACATTCTGTTTAGCAGCGTGGGGTGAAAATACTACTGCTAGAGACATGACCAAGTTAAATAGACTAGTTTCTAAAGCAAGGAAAGTTTGTCGGTCACATTACCTCAGTTCAGTAGATGAGTTGCTTGTCAGAGTATCACAGAGTAATATGAAGTCAATCATGTCATCCCAACATCCTCTGGGGCATCGGGTAGATTACAGCAATCAAACGGGCAGACTAATTGTCATGAGATGCCGAACCGAGAGATACAGGCGTTCTTTCTTGCAAAGGGCTCTTCTCAATCTTGCCAATGAATTATGTAGGAAATAGGCCAAATATATGTGTCAGAACATGGACTTAGTAGTCTTAATTTTTCGTTTTAAGAATCAGATTTTTATGTATTTCGATGTATTTATGAATGTCAATTTTTATGGTCAATAAAGATCCTTATATCTTAAATATCAAAAGCACTTTATCAACATGTTTAGACTGCCTTGCAAAGTACTACAGTGGAAATCATTCACATTGCCCAAAGCATTCATTTGTATGCAAGAGGCCAGGAAGTACACATTTCCATGTATGCCAAATGCTACAAAGGGTTCTCTGCTAATATCGCACACTGACAGCAGGAAGCTAAACAAAATACCTGAGACACCCACCTGCAGCAAACATTATGGTCCACTCGTTTTGAGACTTAATTCCACTCAAATGTAGATACCGTCAATTAGGCTTTCACTGTGACCAATCCAAAACATAGTACCACATTTTCATGCAATGGTCAGTACAGGGACTACAGTTCCATACACATAACATATAATGTGCCTGGAGAGTCCATAGCCAGGAAGATGGATGGTGCAGTATTAAAGGTGAGCTCAAATAGTCCATGTATCCAGACTCTGAAATAGATGCAAAGAAAACAGCAATGTGATGAATTACGTAAGAGAGGCAGCTAGAGCATACAGAAGGAAGAGAGCACAACTCAGAGAGAGAAAGTACAAGCTACATGGTAGAACTATAAACATAAACCAGTCCAGTATCTATAAGAAAGATCAACTGTATCATGACCAGTTACTCTAGGATGAAAAACTACACTGATGATAAAGATGACAATATTTATCAGTGATGCCAGTAATTTGTAAACTGAGTCTATCCACACTCACTGTTATGAGTTAAAACAGTATCACTCATTCAGGGAAGTAGGCAATCAAGCTGATGACCATAAACTTGGCAAGTGCCATCAAACTTTCAAGGCTTTCTGCTGTGTTGCACTGCAAGATACTGTTGAGAGATGTGACATCTCTCTCCACATGTAGGCTGTTGTGGCATATGTAGGAGATGTCAAATGGTTTGGTCCTTAAGATTTCTTTACTTTGCACAATACTTTGAAGAGCATATATGTCAGAATGTGGACTCTGCTGTTAGCATTGTGAAAATAATGCCATATGCTGGTGCCCCTGGCTTACTGATGGTGTAGGCACCTGTCCACATTCTGCATCCCTTTGTGTAACTTGCTGGGGCTAACATATGTTTTGCCAACTTTTCATTTATGTCATCAGCCCATGCCATCCAATCTGAAATTGCAAAGGTGTGAGCTTTCCAGTTACATATTTCTAAATGTATATAGGCCTAAGCTTATTCTGAATGCAGCTTGGGGCTCAGTTCAGCTGATTCTTACACCACATTGAGTAGTAATATATGCTTTTAAACTTCTGACTGTCACTTTTGCTCTACTAGGTACACTGCACAGAGAAGGCTACTCACCAGATGAACAACTTCACTATCAAATAAGCTACATGTACTACTTAGTGAGTGTAAGTCTGTGATGGTATAAGCTCTGAGGTGATGGGTATTACTTTCACTTTTCCCCTTTGAGGTAGCTGAGAGGTTTTTCACACCTACCCATGCAATCATCCCATTCTTTATCATAAAGCTGAAATTTGATTTCTTCTTGAATATGAAACTTTTTCCTAATTTTAAGTTGCTAACTCTTCAAACTCAACAACTTGTTTCTGATCTTTTATGGTGAGATCATAGATGTGAGGAGTTCATAAATACTGATTTAGTTTCAGAACCAATTCTACATGTTAATGTTCTTACAACTGTTTATTCAACATCTATGAGAAAAGGTTTCCTCATGTAAGTGAATGAGGTGTCAATGTTCCAAAAGTTTATTGAACCTCTCTGTCCAGCACATTTTCGGCATTTATATGTAAAATTCCACCTGTTTTCTGCCATACTTCCTCTGTTGGAAATGGTGTAGTGCAACCCTGCATTTCTGTACTGTAAAGAAAGAAAAAACTAAAATCCTGGTTATCAGTACTGAAGGGCTCATTTATTAAAATTACAACTCATTATTCTTAATCGTAGTTAACCATAAACATAGATTGAAAAACAGATCTTGTCTCTTACTATTTTCATAACCAGAACTGCATGTGGATTCCTAACATAGTTAACGATCAGCTATCTGCAGTATTCTGTTCGTAAGGTGTTTGTGTAATGCGGCTGAGCAAGAGTCTTTCCAGTAAAGCTGTTGGAAAAGGGAAGATCACTAATGGAGTAAATGAAAAGAATTAAATGATACCTTAAATAACTGTTGACTAGCTGATAAACATATTTATATTCTTAAATGCAATTTCCCCAGATTAGTGATAGTAATATACCTAACATGTGTTCATCCGTGGGTGCGAAAGCAATTATTTACTCTGTCACTGTGAATTTCCCTCATGCAGTGGCATTGCTGGCACGACTCTTGCTCAACAGTGTTCGTGTTACATTTGCAAAGAAAAAGTTAAGCTTACCTTCTAAAAGGTTAAGTTAACCTTAAAAGTGCTAGTTCAAAAAGGTTAAGGAGATTGGCTTCTGCAATTGCGTAGACCTAAGCACACATACTTTATGCTTGACCTTATTAGTTTAGATTAGTTTAGTAAAGAAAAAGGATCAGGAGGGACACTCAAGTCCCCATCAAAGACCCTATAGGAGAGGGAAGAAAACTGATGACACAAACGATCAGACCCGATTACAATGCTTAAAGTGCTTGTCCAAAGCATTCTTAAACCCATTCACACTACAGTACTTGCAAGTACAACTTTCTCAGGCGAGCCATTCCACTCATTCACAACCCTATTAGAAAAAAAGGTATGCCGAATATTAATGCTACTTTGTGACTTGTGGAGTTTAAGACAATGACATCTGGTACAACCACTATTAGCAAACATGAAAAAGTCAGTGACTATCAAGATACTTAATCAAGATATCACTTTTATGAAACCTACGTTTGAGTTGAATCTTGGACTGCATAATCTAGATCTATAGGAAGACTGTCCATGAACTTGTGTTTGAGTTACTTTATTACTCTGAAATTTAGTGACTCTAGCCCTGACTCATTGCATAACTGGTAATAGTTCCTGAAAACTCCACATGAATTGAATATGGACCACTGAATCAAGAACTACTGGAGACTAATAATTCTTCACATCCTTAGCTAGATGAAGTAATGGTTTCTAATACAAACGGTATACTTTATCAATCCCGTTCTTGAACCATTGACCCAAAATTGTGTCCTTTCTGGAGAGAAGTATTGGAGAGTATAAGGAGAACCGGACGGATGGTGTGCTATTTATAATAATCCCTCTGCCTAATACAAATACCAAGGTATTTAATTAAAAAATAGTGAATTGCACATAAAGCACCTAAGGCGACACCTTTGTCGCCCTAGGTGAATTCATCTCTTTTCACAACACTTAGGACGACATAGCATAAACTCACCACTTAGGGCGACGATGGTGATTTAGTGTAATTTCGTCACACTGGACCATTTTTCTCCAGTATGTGCACTATTTATAATAATCCCTTTGCAAAGTACATATAGCAAAGAATACAATTAACTAGTTAATTAATTTCACATATACATGTCACCCTATGTGAAATTAACTCTTTCCACAACACTTTAAATAAATAAATTGAGAAAGACATAACACCAGAGATCTACAGTCAATATGAAAAGATGCCTGTATACAGTATTTAGAACTGCTCAATGGGATCATTACAACTCAAGCTGGATTCTAAACCTGAAAATTTTCAACGTATGAATTCTGGCCATTAACTTACATCACTAATAGTTTCAGAATTTGACTCCTGTTCATTTGTCAGTTTATTGAGTTATCGTAATGACAGGCTGTTAGCATTACACTCATAAACACACATACTGCTACTTCACAAAAATGCATTGTGTTACATATTGAAACAATTTTACATAACACAAAACAGCATGGAATGAAAACAATATGACAAAAACAGGGAGTTTGCAGGAACTCACCAGGACTCACAAAAGCCTTCAAGATCTTTGCAATCTAGACACACCTCAAGGTGCCCCTGCATACTCAAGCATGACATATAGCCCTTGTTACTAGGATATATCGGAATTACTGGATAGGAGTTTGTCCGACAGTGCCAAGTCTCATTGCAGGAAGTCCACTTCATCTCATTTGTTGTATGTAAGAAGAAGTACCTGGAAAGGAAAAAATAAGTTACTCATTACAACAATGTTGCATTTCTATTGCAATTTCCATTTGTTCCTTTACCCTCTGGATTATCAGGTATAAATGAAAACTTTCATTCAGCTTTTACTTAAAATTATCAGAATTACTATTAAGAGCAACAAACTTATAAATCAGATACAGACTATCATCTAAACCCAGCCTTACAAAATGTGCATCCTCATTGTATTGATGCAAGTTTATCAGTCAGATCTAACTGGTGCCATAATACCTCTTTCAAAAATGACTAATTCCCTGCAAACCTAAGCAAATTCCCAATCAGTTTCAATGTTAAAGGTAGTCTGTATATGCCCCAAATTATAGGATGCTATAATTGCTAGAAGTTTTCAACAAGTTACTTTCATGGAGGCCCTTAGTCCAAATTGTTCTCAGACATTCTTAGTGAACACACAAGATGACTGAATGTCCCCGTGAGGTAAATTTCATCAAAAGTGGTAATAAAAACAGTTTATAGAATTTTGACCAAAGGTGACCATATTTGAATATTTGCATATTTTGGGCCAACATGGCATAATTTTAAATAATATATTGAAAAGTTCACTTATTTTTGTTTGTGTTGCTTTGATGCTTTTCACAGAACGATCTATATCTCTTACTCATCTAAAAGTTTGCACTGGCTTTGGTTACAGGAAGTGCATGATGATGTGTAAACTGCACCAAGGAATTCTAATGCATCCTCCTGTGCAGTTGAATCAAACTCTGGAAGAATCTGTTTCAACCTTGCGAGACAGGAGGCCCATGAAGTTCAGGTTGAAATTGCGCGGAAGAGAGCTTTGATTACTTCCATTAATTCAGAGCTATGTCCATTATAGTGTCGAATGATGCTGCAAAGAAGCTAAAAAAAAAGAAGGAAAATTTAGATTTGTAGGAAATCTACATCTGACATGGGTGGCTCATCAATATAAGTGGAAAAGATTTGGGTTGCAACCTTCATTTTTATCTATTTTTTGTTAATGATTGCTTGATGTTTCAAAGCACTTTCTTGGAAGTCTGTCACTAGCTTCTGTAGCTGAAAAGTTACTCTCATCAAGTAAAATGATAAACACATCATATCTTAATAACCATTTGTTGGAATATGCTACTGGGAGAAAGGAGTAGAGGTATCATGAACTTGACAAAGAAGAGTGCCCATGTTGGAAAATCTAGTATATTTTGGGGATAATAAAACTTAAAACCCTTCATTGTTGAAGTGAAAATTATGATATTCTGCAATAAGTGCCAATCCTTGGGATGGGGTTGGAACATCACAAAATGCCCCTTGCAATTGTGCTGATATAGGTTGGGTTTTTCCCTTTACTTCTCCAGGCATAAGGTTTTGTCAAGGATATGGTCCTGGCACAGTAAAAGTTTTTCATTTTTCAACATTTCCAGGTGGGGAGGATCAAGTCACATGAAGTCTTGCACCTCCATAGCTTGCAATCCCTGCCTTAATGAATTATTTCTAAAGCTGCATGGGTTGTCTTAGGTTACTTACCTTTAATTTGAATTTGAAGGACCACTACATGCTTTAAGACAAAATTGCAAACTGGACAAATTAAGAAATATGATGTCCTTTAAGTTGGCTGAATTGGGACAAATTCATTCCAAAGTCATGACTTGTTTTCTGAATTTTCTCTGTTCTTTCATCTTCCCTGTACATATTGGTCAAATGGTTTAAAATGAGTTGTATGAATAGTTGATAAAGCTGATATATTCTGACAAGTTGTCAACCAGTTATTTCAATTGAATCATTTTTAATGAATTGTCTCACTGTAATTATTGATTGAGTGAGTGATCAGTCAATTAATTAAATCGTTAAGATTACTGTGATGATAGAATCAATGTTGATGAAAGAATAAATGTGACTTCATGCAGTGTTTTACAACCTGTATAAAATTAATACTCCAACCACACATGCAAAGTGCAATGTGGTTCCCAGCTACACCACTCTATGGGGAAATGGTAATTTGATGGCTGTTCTTCCTGCAAACTCAGTCTAGACAGTGTGTTAGATTATCAACTCAACCAACTTTGTCCAAGTTCCTGATGTTGTCCGCTGCAAGCCAGGAATCTCATTGGGTTGCTGCCACCACCATGAAGATTTAAGCAGTATATCATTTCTCCTATAACAACAACATTGGAATAGTAAAGCAACATTACCGTAATGATGCTATATCGCAATTCCCTTTTGAATTAAGCAATATGTTAAGGGACATTTTCTTAATATTAGTTTGTTCAATATATGAAAAATCAACCAAGTTAAAATGCATTATGGTTTCCATGATGTAACATGAGTAATTTGTGTATGCGTTTGTTTGTGTGTGTGGGGGGGAGGGGGAGGGAAGGGGGGTTGCACACACTTAATAGTAATTAAGGTTCTACAAATATTAGAAAAAGCTAACAATGATGATTGAGATGCAACAAACATGGGCGAAAATGGAAAATATCTGCCAAGAAAACGAGACGGACCATTCCTGCAGGCTATGAGGTATCATTATGTTAAGTATCAACTCAAATGGAATAAATTTCTTCCGATTCTGTGTTTATAAGGAAATTTCAGCTGAGCCCTGTTTTGTCACACATCTCATCAATATGCAGCAAAATCAAAATAGCACTGAAAACATTGCATTGGGTAACCAACCTGCTCAGCCCAATAAACTTTAGTCAGACCACATATGGTTGGTGAGCAATTGCAGATCAGGGTTTAATGTTAAGCCCTGCCCACTCATTTCGTTGCACGATATCTGCACCAAAAGCAATAACGACCCTCCTTAGCTCGTCATTGCTGCAAGGATCACCTCAAACCAACCTACCATTCTTCAGATTGGAGCTAACAGTTATTAATGTTAAGCCCTGCCCACTCATTTCGTTGCACGATATCTGCACCAAAAGCAATAACGACCCTCCTTAGCTCGTCATTGCTGCAAGGATCACCTCAAACCAACCTACCATTCTTCAGATTGGAGCTAACAGTTATTAATGTTAAGCCCTGCCCACTCATTTCGTTGCACGATATCTGCACCAAAAGCAATAACGACCCTCCTTAGCTCGTCATTGCTGCAAGGATCACCTCAAACCAACCTACCATTCTTCAGATTGGAGCTAACAGTTATTAATGTTAAGCCCTGCCCACTCATTTTGTTGCACGATATCTGCACCAAAAGCAATAACGACCCTCCTTAGCTCGTCATTGCTGCAAGGATCACCTCAAACCAACCTACCATTCTTCAGATTGGAGCTAACAAGAGAACGTCAGCTAAAATCTATTTTGGTCCTATTTCTTCTTCAAAGGAAGGCCTGTGGAACTGTTAGTATGTGTGTACAGCCCTTTCTCATTCACAGCCTTGACTCCATACGGCTCAAGCCAAGAGTTTCGAACTTCCCTTCTCTTCGGGCATCCTTTCCTGCATTCTGGACGAGAACACTAGAACCAACTTTGAAGGTCTGAATAAAACAAAATCCAGCAAATATACATAAACATCATAATACAATGTATATGTTGCCATTCATTTAACTACAGTCAGTTTTCAATGCACAACATAGCATTATGTAATAACCTGTTTTGATTGCTGCCTTTAGTCAAAATTCTTTTTCTTGCCGTTCTTGGGCTTTGCCAATATTTTCTTTCACAAAACCTTTGATTATGTCCTGCGACTGTGACATGAGTTGTAAAACCCTCTCCCTCTGTGCATGGCTGCAGCAAGAGATTCTGGTTGGACAATGGAGTCTTCAATGTCGACTGGTAACAATGGCTCTCTGGATATATGAAGATAAATTAACAATCAATTATTCCCAACACTTTGTTGACTGAAGAATATTTAATTTTTTTTATATTTTATTTTCGCTATTAAGACCCTGGAACCATAAATTTGAGTCACATCACATACTCAAACCAGCAGAAATTAAAAACCAAAGTATATTCTGTGCTGTTATAGGTCCAAATTGCATACCAGCCCAAAATATGATATATAGTATATGAAAAACAAAACCAATGTCAGTGGCATTAATTGCATGTATCTTAATTAATTGGCATGCTTTTATAGTTTAATGAATGTTCATCTTTTGTACTTGCTGAAGAGTGTACCATATACAGAGTTAATCTGTTTATTTGTTTAGGTGTTGTAACTTACATAGGGTTATTGGTGGTCCTCTATTTAGCAGTTTTTCCCTGTACCTGGGATGTGTCGAATGAGATTTTATCCTATAGAGGATCAGTGTAGCTATGCAGGATTTGTCCAAACTCTCTTGTCCCTGATTGCTTTTCTCTGTACAGTATATGACCTTTACAAATGTAAACCTCTATTCAGCAATGGTAGGTTTGAATTATTACAAACCTTCCAAACATCACAACGAAAGGAGAAAGACCTGTTGAACCATGTTTTGCTGCACGGTACCCCATGAGAATGGAAGACAGTGTTTCATCCCAGTCATCTTGGTTTTGATTGACAACTTTGATGAGTGACATTTGCAGAGTTTGGTGGAATCTTTCATCCAGCCCATTGGTCTGTGGGTGGTAGCTGAAGGATACTCTGTGGCTCACCCCTGTCATGTCAAATAGGGACTTGTTCAGAGCATTAACAAATTCTCCTCTCTGGACTGAGATGAAAATTTTCATGCACACAAATCTAAATAAATGGAAAATTAAACAAGTTGTTAAAGTACTGGTTAGAGTAATGCAGTAAACTATTGGCATCTTCAGAGTGGCTGCGTGGTTTAATCAGGAGATTCTTTTAGCACTGATTTCAAAACAAGTAAGTTAAGCACTGACATAACACCTGGTCTTGGATGCACTGACCGTTATCCCACTAACATTTTATTAACATTAACTTATAAAACAACTTCAAGAAATTTCTGTAACCATTTTGCCGCTTTCTGGGTCACAGGTAAAACTGAGAACAAATGCAGGTCTACGTAACTAACTTCAAAAGTATGTTATGTAAAGTAAAAACAAAGTACATGGATATATACCTGGCCATGGTTTCAAACAGAAAGTTTGCAACGGTTTATGCTGTTTCGTCTCTTACAGCAACAGCCTCTGGCAATTTTGAAAAATAGTCACATAGGGTTATGATGTACTTATTTCCATTGATGGTCTCTGCAAGGGGTCCAATCATATCCACACCCACCTAAAAAAAAAGGAAAATAGCATTCAGAACCATACACAATCATACCAACAACATTCTTGTACAGAACAGAATGCTGTATCAAATTTCGCAAATACTTTTGATACTGGACAGTGAAGCTTTTTTAATTTCAATGATTTAAATTGCATGATTTTGGCTTTTCTTGATTTAAAACTATTACTGCTCACACTTTTCAGCACAAAGCTCGGTGGCTGTTTATTGCTCCCGTTAGTCTAAACTCTTCGATCTTTTCCGTATCGATCTTTTTACATTTAATGTTGAATTTTCAGGGCACAGTCCTGACAAACGATATTTTCCAATGATACTGTACTCTTCATCGGTATCCAGCTCAGGAGAAGTCATCTTGTAATATCAGATCGGGCTAAGTAAGTTAACGGTCTCAACTCCTAATGCTTAACCGAGGCCAGAACAGTGCGTGCAAATATGCAACTACTAAGAATTTTGTGTGCCTGCGTGTTACACATTGAAATGTATTGCTTAGTATTAACAAGCATGGCCTGTGTTTAATAAATTTATGTCTTGTTGATCACTTTTCTTTGTTTCGAACTTGGAACCTATTAAGAGTTTATATATCTTTTTTAGTAAGGTTATCAATTAATAACATGTTTGTTTACTCATTATTATTGCCTTTAAATGAACAATATATGTTTTATTACTAAGTATTAGGTTATATTAGGTAAAGCATTGGTGGTGATGTCTGAAACAAGATCTATTTGGATAGGTGATGTTCGGAACAAGAGTCATGACAAAAAAATCTGAGAGGACATTACCCAAAACTGTCAGCTTTTGGTTAATATATATATGCTTATGTTGTGGTTTGATTTTATGGTATTTTGTTTCAATTACTTTCAATTTTGCTCTTTAAAGAGAAAACTGTAATTCAGGAAAAATTGTGATTTTTCTCACGATACTCTAATTTTTCTTTGAAAACATCATCAATATCATTGAAAACTTGTCTGATTATAGTAAATTTTATGTTAATAAAGGAACTAACGACAGAATTCCCAAAATGTAGCAGTAATGGAGTGGCACCACCATTAAGAAAAGAACCACTTTTGGAAAATTTATAGATTGTCACACTTTTCTACCATCTTGAATATAATTTCCGGAATAGTTTAAGGTCTGGTCAATTCTAATTCATAAATTGCAGATATTAATTATGTTTTTTTTTATTTAGAATAGAAGTTCTGTACTGTAATTTGAAAATTTGCTACCTTTGGCAACCGTGAAACATGAACAGACGCAATTTCCAAAACGCTGATGTCAAACTCAAAGGTATAACAAACTTTTGTAAAATGTTGAAGACTTGCAGTGAGAGTTGTACAGTAAACCGCGAGAGTTGGAAGGCCTGCAAAACCCTACAGTAGCAATAGTCATCGACTTTTGTTGTAAACGATTTTGCTGATGTACTGCATGAGCCTAGTCTAAGTCTTAACCCTATTGTTTTAAACTCTAGCCAGTGGCAGTAGGCCAAATTGTATTGGCCTAATGGAATTTTTGGCTGAAACTGTAACTGTGTAAGGCCTAGCTAATTTAGAACTAGCCGTATGGCTGATAAGTCTGTTATCAAATCTTCAATCAAAGCGTTGTTGCATAGCATGCTAGGTGCTTACCCTAGGAGTATCTTAGGCTAAGCCATTACAATCTTCCATATACTTATTGTAATACCACCTGACTCCCCTGTCATTGGCCAAAAAAGGGGATATTGAATATCTACCCCATTTGGTAATGCTAGGCATACTTAATGCTCCTCTGCACAAATTCATGATTAATTAAGCACACAGAGTATTTTTTCATAGGGCAAGCCAAACATGTCTTCATGCACAGGAAAGTAGTGCTGGCCATTAGATTTAGAGCACTTATGTTTACAACCATACATGTTGACTGGTGAATTAATTAGGTGAGCTCAAGGATGAATCCTAGTGGCAGTATTGGGGGTAGTTTATGCTATCAAGTAACAAGTTCTTAATGCTCGAGTGAATTTGAGGAGGACTGTTTATCTATAGACAGTCTTGGCCTTCATGCATAGCATTTGGCCTAGTATGTATTGCTATGCCCATAGTAGTAGTAGGCTACTTCTTATGGCCATATTCAACTTCAATTCCTATGATCGAGATACACAGCATATAGGTCCATTAGGCCTAACTCAGTCCAGCTACTGTCAGGGTTGCACTGGCATAACTAGGTCTAGGCTAGGCTTGTTATAACTCAGTCGTAGGCCTAGACTAAGCAAGGCATAGGCCTATGCTTGTTTGCTTTGATCTCAAATAAGTAGTAAGCCAAGCCTAAAATGGAACTGAACAGGAAATCCTGGACTTTATGACCAAAACATGCCGATCTACTCTTACTGTCGTAATACTAGTTGTTGAAGCCTAGCCTAGTACCGAGTAGTAGTACTAGTAGTGCCCATGGTCCTATGCCTATCCCCACCTCACACAGCTTGGTAGGCCTCTAGACCGTCATGCAATTGAAATTTTGTCTCCCAAATCTTTCGTCTTTGTACTTTGGTAGGCAAACCAAAAAAAACGAACTCTATCTCCATTATGCTGGCTACATTAGGCCGCACAGCAAGGCAAGATATTTTCTTTAAAACAATACAAAACCATTTTTAGCCTAGCCTACACACGTTTTATACAAAATATGTGTTTGTATGCCAGTGTCGTCTGCACATTGCAAAAACTTAAAAGTTTTTGATTTAGGGTGGCATACTCCTATTAGAGTCTATATCAATCCGCTCGATTGTTCTCCTATCTCAGGAAAAGTGCCAAAAAGCAGCGGGAGAACATCTTTTGTGACCTTTTATCAATCATAATCTAGATTTTTGTGGCTTGCATGTTGAAGAGCATGAATGGAAGTACATATGGTGAGAAAATTGGGTCAATTGAGGCAATTTTAGGCCTCTCGGGAGCAGCGTAGGAAATTTGTTTACCACTGAGTGAAGAGGTTTGTTTACAAGTGACGAAAACTTCCGGCTCGGATAGCAAAAAATCTACACGGTCATGGTACGGAAAATTGATGGTGCCATGAAAGGCCAACTTGTCAGCTATCCGGTGATGGGTAGCGTTTAGCTAGTGAAAACTTCTATCTAGACTTAGAGACCACATTACTTTTGTGATTTAGTGTGTAAGTCAATGGGGCTTTTAATGGGCGTATGCTACCTTAGGGTGCAGGTGGCATACTCCTATTAGAATCAATATCTATCCGCCCGATTGTTATTCAATCTCAGGAAAAGTTCCAAAAAGCAGCAGGAGAACATCTCTTTTTGACCCGTTATCAATCATGATCTGGGTTTTTCTGTGGCTTGCATGTTGAAGAGCATAAATGAACATACATATTGAGCAAAAATTGGGTCAATTTAAAGGCATTGAAGAGTCGCCCCAAACCGCGTGCGGCCATCTGAAACAGTTAACTTTCCGTGGCTTGCAAGTGACGATTTGTTCGTGTCGCTACAAAATGCAGACAGTACAGTAATGAAATGTGTTAACGTGTTATATAAGATGTCCAGCGCTGTATTGTCTGTACGCTATGCTGTAGGTATTGACCGCAGCTGTATGTACTGACTGTACACTAGTGTCTAATTACCGATGGTAGCAAGCTGTGTGTATTTTCTGGGATCGATGGTGGTGTCTAACACTTTTGTTACATCTCATTCGAAACTATAGGTCATGTTACCGGCATTATACGTTTCTTTTTGCGCGAGTCTTCACACCCTTTAAGTCCCCTCTAGGCCAAGAGAGGAGATGCTTATCCAACCAATTTTACATAACTCTCTCTTACGCGAAGAGAACGGTGAAACTGTTTTTAACAGTATTTTTATTGATGAGGATATTATTATGGTTGGCGACCTTATATATGAGGTCATCCCAACACAAATGCCATCAGAAACCGTTCATGAATGTATAACACTTACTATTCCCGAAAATCCCATTTCCTTGAATGAAGTACAGACGATTATTTCTATGGTAATGAATGTATTACCCTAGAACTGGTTGACAGAGATCTATTCATCCGACAGAGTGGTATCTAGACAATCCGACTTACACAGGCGCGTATCCAGGGGGCGTTGAGGTGCTCGCTCCCCTGGGAGGAAATAGATGAGAGAAATTTAGAAAGAAGGAAAAAGGGAAAAAGAGGGGGAAGAGGAGGAAGGAGAGGAAGGAAGGGAAAAGAAAAAGAGGAAAGAGAGAAAAGGGAGAAAAGGAGGGAGTACAAGACTTGAAAAACGCCAAGACACCGGGAAGAGAAAGAGGAACAGTGACATAATTACAGCGCTGATCCCTATAATATACACAAGGTAGCCAGTGACGGATCGAGGATTTCGGAAGGGGCGTGCGTCTCACCCTACCCCTTACACCAACAACTCCATTTTTGAGGTTTCCATTTTCCCTCTCTCACTAGTGTATATGTACATATATATATATATATATATATATATATATATATATATATATATATATATATATATATATATATATATATATATATATATATATATTCATTCATTCATTCATTTATTTGTTTTTTTTTTCACATAAATATTACAATGTGAATGGAAGTCTGCCTATGCTGGCAAAACAGAAGACTCCCATGATGAAAAGATAGAAAATAGTGAAAATAATGTTAATAACAATACGTATACGCTTCAATATGTGAATATGCTTCTTTGCGACTATGCAGCTAAATCATAATTAATAAGACATGATAATTTCTTTAGCAAGACATTTACTAAACTACTATGGACGCACCCATCACTTCTTGAGATTGTTCCCATCTGCATGAAAACGCGCGCCCCACAACCCTACGCCCCACCCGGCCTCTAATCGCTACCCGATGAGTTACGAAACTTAATTAGAGACCTCCCCCCCCCCCAGTACCAAAACCTTGACAAAATCCGACAACACACAACTTAATCGATAAAAGGTGATCGGGTTGTGTATGAGTCACGTCTAGAGGTCGTCCTCTGACCTACATGGAGTGTGACCACTCCCGATTTTGCTATTTCCAAGAACAGGGTCCAAAAATTCCCAAGAAATCCAAAGGACACTGTACTTTATGGATATATAGCAATATCTAGCGATATCTAGGTATGGATTTTTGAATCCTGGGATCGAGACCAGGCCGCCGCAGTTTGCTTTTGCCGCGATCTTATACGGTATCGGGAACTTTAAGTATTAGAAACGAACATAGATTTATATCAACTGCTGTCGTGGCGCGGTTGGTTGTGCTCTGTACCTCGAGAGCGTGACGTATTTTGGATCGCGGGCTCGAGACCAGGCCAGCGCAGTTTGCTTTTGACGCGATCTTATACGGTCTCTTGAACTTTAAGTATTAGAAACGAACATAGATTTCTATCAACTGCTGTCGTGGCGCGGTTGGTTGTGCTCTGTACCTCGAGAGCGTGACGTATTTTGGATCGCGGGCTCGAGACCAGGCCAGCGCAGTTTGCTTTTGCCGCGATCTCATACGGTCTCTGGACCTTTAAGTATTAGAAACGAACATAGATTTCTATCAACTGCTGTCGTGGCGCGGTTGGTTGTGCTCTGTACCTCGAGAGCGTGACGTATTTTGGATCGCGGGCTCGAGACCAGGCAAGCGCAGTTTGCTTTTGCCGCGATCTTATACGGTCTCTGGAGCTTTAAGTATTAGAAACGAACATAGATTTATATCAACTGCTGTCGTAGCGCGGTTGGTTGTGTTCTGTACCTCGAGAGCGTGACGTATTTTGGATCGCGGGCTCGAGACCAGGTGGGGGCAGTTTGCTTTTGCCGCGATCTTATACGGTCTCTGGGAACTTTAAGTATTAGAAACGAACGTAGATTTATATCAACTGCTGTCGTGGCGCGGTTGGTTGCTCTGTACCTCGAGAGCGTGACGTATTTTGGATCGCGGGCTCGAGACCAGGTGGGGGCAGTTTGCTTTTGCCGCGATCTCATACGGTCTCTGGACCTTTAAGTATTAGAAACGAACATAGATTTATATCAACTGCTGTCGTGGCGCGGTTGGTTGTGCTCTGTACCTCGAGAGCGTGACGTATTTTGGATCGCGGGCTCGAGACCAGGTGGGGGCAGTTTGCTTTTGCCGCGACCTTATACGGTCTCTGGGAACTTTAAGTATTAGAAACGAACATAGATTTATATCAACTGCTGTCGTGGCGCGGTTGGTTGCTCTGTACCTCGAGAGCGTGACGTATTTTGGATCGCGGGCTCGAGACCAGGTGGGGGCAGTTTGCTTTTGCCGGGTTCTTATACGGTCTCTGGGAACTTTAAGTATTAGAAACGAACATAGATTTATATCAACTGCTGTCGTGGCGCGGTTGGTTGCTCTGTACCTCGAGAGCGTGACGTATTTTGGATTGCGGGCTCGAGACCAGGCCAGCGCAGTTTGCTTTTGCCGCGATCTAATACGGTCTCTGGGAACTTTAAGTATTAGAAACGAACATAGATTTATATCAACAGCTGTCGTGGCGCGGTTGGTTGCTCTGTACCTCGAATGCGTGACGTATTTTGGATCGCGGGCTCGAGACCAGGTGGGGGCAGTTTGCTTTTGCCGCGATCTTATACGGTCTCTGGGAACTTTAAGTATTAGAAACGAACATAGATTTATATCAACTGCTGTCGTGGCGCGGTCGGTTGCTCTGTACCTCGAGAGCGTGACGTATTTTGGATCGCGGGCTCGAGACCAGGTGGGGGCAGTTTGCTTTTTCCGCGATCTTATTCGTTCTCTGGAACTTTAAGTATTAGAAACGAATATAGATTTATATCAACTGCTGTCGTGGCGCGGTTGGTTGCTCTGTACCTCGAGAGCGTGACGTATTTTGGATCGCGGGCTCGAGACCAGGTGGGGGCAGTTTGCTTTTGCCGCGATCTTATACGGTCTCTGGAGCTTTAAGTATTAGAAACGAACATAGATTTCCATCAACTGCTGTCGTGGCGCGGTTGGTTGTGCTCTGTACCTCGAGAGCGTGACGTATTTTGGATCGCGGGCTCGAGACCAGGTGGGGGCAGTTTGCTTTTGCCGCGATCTTATACGGTCTCTGGGAACTTTAAGTATTAGAAACGAACATAGATTTATATCAACTGCTGTCGTGGCGCGGTTGGTTGCTCTGTACCTCGAGAGCGTGACGTATTTTGGATCGCGGGCTCGAGACCAGGTGGGGGCAGTTTGCTTTTGCCGCGATCTGGTACGGTCTTTGGAACTTTAAGTATTAGAAACGAACATAGATTTATATCATTTATATCAACTGCTGTCGTGGCGCGGTTGGTTGCTCTGTACCTCGAGAGCGTGACGTATTTTGGATCGCGGGCTCGAGACCAGGTGGGGGCAGTTTGCTTTTGCCGCGATCTTATACGGTCTCTGGGAACTTTAAGTATTAGAAACGAACATAGATTTATATCAACTGCTGTCGTGGCGCGGTTGGTTGCTCTGTACCTCGAGAGCGTGACGTATTTTGGATCGCGGGCTCGAGACCAGGTGGGGGCAGTTTGCTATTGCCGCGATCTTATACGGTCTCTGGGAACTTTAAGTATTAGAAACGAACATAGATTTATATCAACTGCTGTCGTGGCGCGGTTGGTTGCTCTGTACCTCGAGAGCGTGACGTATTTTGGATCGCGGGCTCGAGACCAGGTGGGGGCAGTTTGCTTTTGCCGCGATCTTATACGGTCTTTGGAACTTTAAGTATTAGAAACGAACATAGATTTATATCAACTGCTGTCGTGGCGCGGTTGGTTGCTCTGTACCTCGAGAGCGTGACGTATTTTGGATCGCGGGCTCGAGACCAGGCCAGCGCAGTTTGCTTTTGCCGCGATCTTATACGGTCTCTGGAGCTTTAAGTATTAGAAACGAACATAGATTTATATCAACTGCTGTCGTGGCGCGGTTGGTTGTGCTCTGTACCTCGAGAGCGTGACGTATTTTGGATCGCGGGCTCGAGACCAGGTGGGGGCAGTTTGCTTTTTCCGCGATCTTATACGGTCTCTGGGAACTTTAAGTATTAGAAACGAACATAGATTTATATCAACTGCTGTCGTGGCGCGGTTGGTTGCTCTGTACCTCGAGAGCGTGACGTATTTTGGATCGCGGGCTCGAGACCAGGTGGGGGCAGTTTGCTTTTGCCGCGATCTGGTACGGTCTCTGGGAACTTTAAGTATTAGAAACGAACATAGATTTATATCAACTGCTGTCGTGGCGCGGTTGGTTGCTCTGTACCTCGAGAGCGTGACGTATTTTGGATCGCGGGCTCGAGACCAGGTGGGGCAGTTTGCTTTTGCCGCGATCTTATACGGTCTCTGGAACTTTAAGTATTAGAAACGAACATAGATTTATATCAACTGCTGTCGTGGCGCGGTTGGTTGCTCTGTACCTCGAGAGCGTGACGTATTTTGGATCGCGGGCTCGAGACCAGGTGGGGGCAGTTTGCTTTGCCGCGATCTTATACGGTCTCTGGGAACTTTAAGTATTAGAAACGAACATAGATTTATATCAACTGCTGTCGTGGCGCGGTTGGTTGCTCTGTACCTCGAGAGCGTGACGTATTTTGGATCGCGGGCTCGAGACCAGGTGGGGGCAGTTTGCTTTTGCCGCGATCTTATACGGTCTTTCGAACTTTAAGTATTAGAAACGAACATAGATTTATATCAACTGCTGTCGTGGCGCGGTTGGTTGCTCTGTACCTCGAGAGCGTGACGTATTTTGGATCGCGGGCTCGAGACCAGGCCAGCGCAGTTTGCTTTTGCCGCGATCTTATACGGTCTCTGGAGCTTTAAGTATTAGAAACGAACATAGATTTCTATCAACTGCTGTCGTGGCGCGGTTGGTTGTGCTCTGTATCTCGAGAGCGTGACGTATTTTGGATCGCGGGCTCGAGACCAGGTGGGGGCAGTTTGCTTTTTCCGCGATCTTATACGGTCTGTGGGAACTTTAAGTATTAGAAACGAACATAGATTTATATCAACTGCTGTCGTGGCGCGGTTGGTTGCTCTGTACCTCGAGAGCGTGACGTATTTTGGATCGCGGGCTCGAGACCAGGTGGGGGCAGTTTGCTTTTTCCGCGATCTTATACGGTCTCTGGGAACTTTAAGTATTAGAAACGAACATAGATTTATATCAACTGCTGTCGTGGCGCGGTTGGTTGCTCTGTACCTCGAGAGCGTGACGTATTTTGGATCGCGGGCTCGAGACCAGGTGGGGGCAGTTTGCTTTTGCCGCGATCTTATACGGTCTCTGGGAACTTTAAGTATTAGAAACGAACATAGATTTATATCAACTGCTGTCGTGGCGCGGTTGGTTGCTCTGTACCTCGAGAGCGTGACGTATTTTGGATCGCGGGCTCGAGACCAGGTGGGGGCAGTTTGCTTTTGCCGCGATCTTATACGGTCTCTGGAACTTTAAGTATTAGAAACGAACGAAGATTTATATCAACTGCTGTCGCGGCGCGGTTGGTTGCTCTGTACCTCGAGAGCGTGACGTATTTTGGATCGCGGGCTCGAGACCAGGTGGGGGCAGTTTGCTTTTGCCGCGATCTTATACGGCCCCTGGAACTTTAAGTATTAGAAACGAACATAGATTTATATCAACTGCTGTCGCGGCGCGGTTGGTTGCTCTGTACCTCGAGAGCGTGACGTATTTTGTATCGCGGGCTCGAGACCAGGTGGGGGCAGTTTGTTTTTGCCGCGATCTTATACGGCCCCTGGAACTTTAAGTATTAGAAACGAACATAGATTTATATCAACTGCTGTCGTGGCGCGGTTGGTTGCTCTGTACCTCGAGAGCGTGACGTATTTTGGATCGCGGGCTCGAGACCAGGTGTGGCAGTTTGCTTTTGCCGCGATCTTATACGGTCTCTGGGAACTTTAAGTATTAGAAACGAAAATAGATTTATATCAACTGCTGTCGTGGCGCGGTTGGTTGCTCTGTACCTCGGGAGCGTGACGTATTTTGGATCGCGGGCTCGAGACCAGGTGGCGGCAGTTTGCTTTTGCCGCGATCTTATACGGTCTCTGGGAACTTTAAGTATTAGAAACGAACATAGATTTATATCAACTGCTGTCGTGGCGCGGTTGGTTGCTCTGTACCTCGAGAGCGTGACGTATTTTGGATCGCGGGCTCGAGACCAGGTGGGGGCAGTTTGCTTTTGCCGCGATCTTATACGGTCTCTGGGAACTTTAAGTATTAGAAACGAACGTAGATTTATATCACCTGCTGTCGTGGCGCGGTTGGTTGCTCTGTACCTCGGGAGCGTGACGTATTTTGGATCGCGGGCTCGAGACCAGGTGGGGGCAGTTTGCTTTTGCCGCGATCTTATACGGTCTCTGGGAACTTTAAGTATTAGAAACGAACATAGATTTATATCAACTGCTGTCGTGGCGCGGTTGGTTGCTCTGTACCTCGAGAGCGTGACGTATTTTGGATCGCGGGCTCGAGACCAGGTGGGGGCAGTTTGCTTTTGCCGCGATCTTATACGGTCTCTGGGAACTTTAAGTATTAGAAACGAACATAGATTTATATCAACTGCTGTCGTGGCGCGGTTGGTTGCTCTGTACCTCGAGAGCGTGACGTATTTTGGATCGCGGGCTCGAGACCAGGTGGGGGCAGTTTGCTTTTGCCGCGATCTTATACGGTCTCTGGGAACTTTAAGTATTAGAAACGAACATAGATTTATATCAACTGCTGTCGTGGCGCGGTTGGTTGCTCTGTACCTCGAGAGCGTGACGTATTTTGGATCGCGGGCTCGAGACCAGGTGGGGCAGTTTGCTTTTGCCGCGATCTTATACGGTCTCTGCGAACTTTAAGTATTAGAAACGAACATAGATTTATATCAACTGCTGTCGTGGCGCGGTTGGTTGCTCTGTACCTCGAGAGCGTGACGTATTTTGGATCGCGGGCTCGAGACCAGGTGGGGGCAGTTTGCTTTTGCCGCGATCTTATACGGTCTCTGGGAACTTTAAGTATTAGAAACGAACATAGATTTATATCAACTGCTGTCGTGGCGCGGTTGGTTGCTCTGTACCTCGAGAGCGTGACGTATTTTGGATCGCGGGCTCGAGACCAGGTGGGGGCAGTTTGCTTTTGCCGCGATCTTATAGGGTCTCTGGACCTTTAAGTATTAGAAACGAACATAGATTTCCATCAACTGCTGTCGTGGCGCGGTTGGTTGTGCTCTGTACCTCGAGAGCGTGACGTATTTTGGATGGCGGGCTCGAGACCAGGTGTGGCAGTTTGCTTTTGCCGCGATCTTATACGGTCTCTGGAACTTTAAGTATTAGAAACGAACATAGATTTATATCAACTGCTGTCGTGGCGCGGTTGGTTGCTCTGTACCTCGAGAGCGTGACGTATTTTGTATCGCGGGCTCGAGACCAGGTGGGGGCAGTTTGTTTTTGCCGCGATCTTATACGGCCCCTGGAACTTTAAGTATTAGAAACGAACATAGATTTATATCAACTGCTGTCGTGGCGCGGTTGGTTGCTCTGTACCTCGAGAGCGTGACGTATTTTGGATCGCGGGCTCGAGACCAGGTGGGGGCAGTTTGCTTTTGCCGCGATCTGGTACGGTCTCTGGGAACTTTAAGTATTAGAAACGAACGTAGATTTATATCAACTGCTGTCGTGGCGCGGTTGGTTGCTCTGTACCTCGAGAGCGTGACGTATTTTGGATCGCGGGCTCGAGACCAGGTGGGGGCAGTTTGCTTTTGCCGCGATCTTATACGGTCTCTGGGAACTTTAAGTATTAGAAACGAACATAGATTTATATCAACTGCTGTCGTGGCGCGGTTGGTTGCTCTGTACCTCGAGAGCGTGACGTATTTTGGATCGCGGGCTCGAGACCAGGTGGGGGCAGTTTGCTTTTGCCGCGATCTTATACGGTCTTTGGAACTTTAAGAATTAGAAACGAACATAGATTTATATCAACTGCTGTCGTGGCGCGGTTGGTTGCTCTGTACCTCGAGAGCGTGACGTATTTTGGATCGCGGGCTCGAGACCAGGTGGGGGCAGTTTGCTTTTGCCGCGATCTTATACGGTCTCTGGAGCTTTAAGTATTAGAAACGAACATAGATTTCCATCAACTGCTGTCGTGGCGCGGTTGGTTGTGCTCTGTACCTCGAGAGCGTGACGTATTTTGGATGGCGGGCTCGAGACCAGGCCAGCGCAGTTTGCTTTTGCCGCGATCTGATACGGTCTCTGGAGCTTTAAGTATTAGAAACGAACATAGATTTCCATCAACTGCTGTCGTGGCGCGGTTGGTTGTGCTCTGTACCTCGAGAGCGTGACGTATTTTGGATCGCGGGCTCGAGACCAGGTGGGGGCAGTTTGCTTTTGCCGCGATCTTATACGGTCTCTGGGAACTTTAAGTATTAGAAACGAACATAGATTTATATCAACTGCTGTCGTGGCGCGGTTGGTTGCTCTGTACCTCGAGAGCGTGACGTATTTTGGATCGCGGGCTCGAGACCAGGTGGGGGCAGTTTGCTTTTGCCGCGATCTGGTACGGTCTCTGGGAACTTTAAGTATTAGAAACGAACATAGATTTATATCATTTATATCAACTGCTGTCGTGGCGCGGTTGGTTGCTCTGTACCTCGAGAGCGTGACGTATTTTGGATCGCGGGCTCGAGACCAGGTGGGGGCAGTTTGCTTTTGCCGCGATCTTATACGGTCTCTGGGAACTTTAAGTATTAGAAACGAACATAGATTTATATCAACTGCTGTCGTGGCGCGGTTGGTTGCTCTGTACCTCGAGAGCGTGACGTATTTTGGATCGCGGGCTCGAGACCAGGTGTGGCAGTTTGCTTTTGCCGCGATCTTATACGGTCTCTGGGAACTTTAAGTATTAGAAACGAACATAGATTTATATCATTTATATCAACTGCTGTCGTGGCGTGGTTGGTTGCTCTGTACCTCGAGAGCGTGACGTATTTTGGATCGCGGGCTCGAGACCAGGTGGGGGCAGTTTGCTTTTGCCGCGATCTTATACGGTCTCTGGGAACTTTAAGTATTAGAAACGAACATAGATTTATATCAACTGCTGTCGTGGCGCGGTTGGTTGCTCTGTACCTCGAGAGCGTGACGTATTTTGGATCGCGGGCTCGAGACCAGGTGGGGGCAGTTTGCTTTTGCCGCGATCTGGTACGGTCTCTGGGAACTTTAAGTATTAGAAACGAACATAGATTTATATCATTTATATCAACTGCTGTCGTGGCGCGGTTGGTTGCTCTGTACCTCGAGAGCGTGACGTATTTTGGATCGCGGGCTCGAGACCAGGTGGGGGCAGTTTGCTTTTGCCGCGATCTTATACGGTCTCTGGGAACTTTAAGTATTAGAAACGAACATAGATTTATATCAACTGCTGTCGTGGCGCGGTTGGTTGCTCTGTACCTCGGGAGCGTGACGTATTTTGGATCGCGGGCTCGAGACCAGGTGTGGCAGTTTGCTTTTGCCGCGATCTTATACGGTCTCTGGGAACTTTAAGTATTAGAAACGAACATAGATTTATATCAACTGCTGTCGTGGCGCGGTTGGTTGCTCTGTACCTCGGGAGCGTGACGTATTTTGGATCGCGGGCTCGAGACCAGGTGGCGGCAGTTTGCTTTTGCCGCGATCTTATACGGTCTCTGGGAACTTTAAGTATTAGAAACGAACATAGATTTATATCAACTGCTGTCGTGGCGCGGTTGGTTGCTCTGTACCTCGAGAGCGTGACGTATTTTGGATCGCGGGCTCGAGACCAGGTGGGGGCAGTTTGCTTTTGCCGCGATCTTATACGGTCTCTGGGAACTTTAAGTATTAGAAACGAACGTAGATTTATATCACCTGCTGTCGTGGCGCGGTTGGTTGCTCTGTACCTCGGGAGCGTGACGTATTTTGGATCGCGGGCTCGAGACCAGGTGGGGGCAGTTTGCTTTTGCCGCGATCTTATACGGTCTCTGGGAACTTTAAGTATTAGAAACGAACATAGATTTATATCAACTGCTGTCGTGGCGCGGTTGGTTGCTCTGTACCTCGAGAGCGTGACGTATTTTGGATCGCGGGCTCGAGACCAGGTGGGGGCAGTTTGCTTTTGCCGCGATCTTATACGGTCTCTGGGAACTTTAAGTATTAGAAACGAACATAGATTTATATCACCTGCTGTCGTGGCGCGGTTGGTTGCTCTGTACCTCGAGAGCGTGACGTATTTTGGATCGCGGGCTCGAGACCAGGTGGGGGCAGTTTGCTTTTGCCGCGATCTTATACGGTCTGTGGGAACTTTAAGTATTAGAAACGAACATAGATTTATATCAACTGCTGTCGTGGCGCGGTTGGTTGCTCTGTACCTCGAGAGCGTGACGTATTTTGGATCGCGGGCTCGAGACCAGGTGGGACAGTTTGCTTTTGCCGCGATCTTATACGGTCTCTGGGAACTTTAAGTATTAGAAACGAACATAGAGTTATATCAACTGCTGTCGTGGCGCGGTTGGTTGCTCTGTACCTCGAGAGCGTGACGTATTTTGGATCGCGGGCTCGAGACCAGGTGGGGGCAGTTTGCTTTTGCCGCGATCTTATACGGTCTCTGGGAACTTTAAGTATTAGAAACGAACATAGATTTATATCAACTGCTGTCGTGGCGCGGTTGGTTGCTCTGTACCTCGAGAGCGTGACGTATTTTGGATCGCGGGCTCGAGACCAGGTGGGGGCAGTTTGCTTTTGCCGTGATCTCATACGGTCTCTGGGAACTTTAAGTATTAGAAACGAACATAGATTTATATCAACTGCTGTCGTGGCGCGGTTGGTTGCTCTGTACCTCGAGAGCGTGACGTATTTTGGATCGCGGGCTCGAGACCAGGTGGGGGCAGTTTGCTTTTGCCGCGATCTGGTACGGTCTCTGGGAACTTTAAGTATTAGAAACGAACGTAGATTTATATCAACTGCTGTCGTGGCGCGGTTGGTTGCTCTGTACCTCGAGAGCGTGACGTATTTTGGATCGCGGGCTCGAGACCAGGTGGGGGCAGTTTGCTTTTGCCGCGATCTTATACGGTCTCTGGGAACTTTAAGTATTAGAAACGAACATAGATTTATATCAACTGCTGTCGTGGCGCGGTTGGTTGCTCTGTACCTCGAGAGCGTGACGTATTTTGGATCGCGGGCTCGAGACCAGGTGGGGGCAGTTTGCTTTTGCCGCGATCTTATACGGTCTTTGGAACTTTAAGAATTAGAAACGAACATAGATTTATATCAACTGCTGTCGTGGCGCGGTTGGTTGCTCTGTACCTCGAGAGCGTGACGTATTTTGGATCGCGGGCTCGAGACCAGGTGGGGGCAGTTTGCTTTTGCCGCGATCTTATACGGTCTCTGGACCTTTAAGTATTAGAAACGAACATAGATTTCCATCAACTGCTGTCGTGGCGCGGTTGGTTGTGCTCTGTACCTCGAGAGCGTGACGTATTTTGGATGGCGGGCTCGAGACCAGGTGTGGCAGTTTGCTTTTTCCGCGATCTTATACGGTCTCTGGAGCTTTAAGTATTAGAAACGAACATAGATTTCCATCAACTGCTGTCGTGGCGCGGTTGGTTGTGCTCTGTACCTCGAGAGCGTGACGTATTTTGGATCGCGGGCTCGAGACCAGGTGGGGGCAGTTTGCTTTTGCCGCGATCTTATACGGTCTCTGGGAACTTTAAGTATTAGAAACGAACATAGATTTATATCAACTGCTGTCGTGGCGCGGTTGGTTGCTCTGTACCTCGAGAGCGTGACGTATTTTGGATCGCGGGCTCGAGACCAGGTGGGGGCAGTTTGCTTTTGCCGCGATCTGGTACGGTCTCTGGGAACTTTAAGTATTAGAAACGAACATAGATTTATATCATTTATATCAAATGCTGTCGTGGCGCGGTTGGTTGCTCTGTGCCTCGAGAGCGTGACGTATTTTGGATCGCGGGCTCGAGACCAGGTGGGGGCAGTTTGCTTTTGCCGCGATCTTATACGGTCTCTGGGAACTTTAAGTATTAGAAACGAACATAGATTTCTATCAACTGCTGTCGTGGCGCGGTTGGTTGTGCTCTGTACCTCGAGAGCGTGACGTATTTTGGATCGCGGGCTCGAGACCAGGTGGGGGCAGTTTGCTTTTGCCGCGATCTTATACGGTCTCTGGGAACTTTAAGTATTAGAAACGAACATAGATTTATATCAACTGCTGTCGTGGCGCGGTTGGTTGCTCTGTACCTCGAGAGCGTGACGTATTTTGGATCGCGGGCTCGAGACCAGGTGGGGGCAGTTTGCTTTTGCCGCGATCTTATACGGTCTTTGGAACTTTAAGAATTAGAAACGAACATAGATTTATATCAACTGCTGTCGTGGCGCGGTTGGTTGCTCTGTACCTCGAGAGCGTGACGTATTTTGGATCGCGGGCTCGAGACCAGGTGTGGCAGTTTGCTTTTGCCGCGATCTTATACGGTCTCTGGAGCTTTAAGTATTAGAAACGAACATAGATTTCCATCAACTGCTGTCGTGGCGCGGTTGGTTGTGCTCTGTACCTCGAGAGCGTGACGTATTTTGGATCGCGGGCTCGAGACCAGGTGGGGGCAGTTTGCTTTTGCCGCGATCTTATACGGTCTCTGGGAACTTTAAGTATTAGAAACGAACATAGATTTATATCAACTGCTGTCGTGGCGCGGTTGGTTGCTCTGTACCTCGAGAGCGTGACGTATTTTGGATCGCGGGCTCGAGACCAGGTGGGGGCAGTTTGCTTTTGCCGCGATCTGGTACGGTCTCTGGGAACTTTAAGTATTAGAAACGAACATAGATTTATATCATTTATATCAACTGCTGTCGTGGCGCGGTTGGTTGCTCTGTACCTCGAGAGCGTGACGTATTTTGGATCGCGGGCTCGAGACCAGGTGGGGGCAGTTTGCTTTTGCCGCGATCTTATACGGTCTCTGGGAACTTTAAGTATTAGAAACGAACATAGATTTCTATCAACTGCTGTCGTGGCGCGGTTGGTTGTGCTCTGTACCTCGAGAGCGTGACGTATTTTGGATCGCGGGCTCGAGACCAGGTGGGGGCAGTTTGCTTTTGCCGCGATCTTATACGGTCTTTGGAACTTTAAGTATTAGAAACGAACATAGATTTATATCAACTGCTGTCGTGGCGCGGTTGGTTGCTCTGTACCTCGAGAGCGTGACGTATTTTGGATCGCGGGCTCGAGACCAGGTGGGGGCAGTTTGCTTTTTCCGCGATCTTATACGGTCTGTGGGAACTTTAAGTATTAGAAACGAACATAGATTTATATCAACTGCTGTCGTGGCGCGGTTGGTTGCTCTGTACCTCGAGAGCGTGACGTATTTTGGATCGCGGGCTCGAGACCAGGTGGGGGCAGTTTGCTTTTGCCGCGATCTCAAACGGTCTCTGGGAACTTTAAGTATTAGAAACGAACATAGATTTATATCAACTGCTGTCGTGGCGCGGTTGGTTGCTCTGTACCTCGAGAGCGTGACGTATTTTGGATCGCGGGCTCGAGACCAGGTGGGGGCAGTTTGCTTTTGCCGCGATCTGGTACGGTCTCTGGGAACTTTAAGTATTAGAAACGAACATAGATTTATATCAACTGCTGTCGTGGCGCGGTTGGTTGCTCTGTACCTCGAGAGCGTGACGTATTTTGGATCGCGGGCTCGAGACCAGGTGGGGGCAGTTTGCTTTTGCCGCGATCTGGTACGGTCTCTGGGAACTTTAAGTATTAGAAACGAACATAGATTTATATCAACTGCTGTCGTGGCGCGGTTGGTTGCTCTGTACCTCGAGAGCGTGACGTATTTTGGATCGCGGGCTCGAGACCAGGTGGGGGCAGTTTGCTTTTGCCGCGATCTCATACGGTCTCTGGAACTTTAAGTATTAGAAACGAACGAAGATTTATATCAACTGCTGTCGTGGCGCGGTTGGTTGCTCTGTACCTCGAGAGCGTGACGTATTTTGGATCGCGGGCTCGAGACCAGGTGGGGGCAGTTTGCTTATGCCGCGATCTTATACGGCCCCTGGAACTTTAAGTATTAGAAACGAACATAGATTTATATCAACTGCTGTCGTGGCGCGGTTGGTTGCTCTGTACCTCGAGAGCGTGACGTATTTTGGATCGCGGGCTCGAGACCAGGTGGGGGCAGTTTGCTTTTGCCGCGATCTTATACGGTCTCTGGGAACTTTAAGTATTAGAAACGAACATAGATTTATATCATTTATATCAACTGCTGTCGTGGCGCGGTTGGTTGCTCTGTACCTCGAGAGCGTGACGTATTTTGGATCGCGGGCTCGAGACCAGATGGGGGCAGTTTGCTTTTGCCGCGATCTGGTACGGTCTCTGGGAACTTTAAGTATTAGAAACGAACATAGATTTATATCATTTATATCAACTGCTGTCGTGGCGCGGTTGGTTGCTCTGTACCTCGAGAGCGTGACGTATTTTGGATCGCGGGCTCGAGACCAGGTGGGGGCAGTTTGCTTTTGCCGCGATCTTATACGGTCTCTGGGAACTTTAAGTATTAGAAACGAACATAGATTGATATCAACTGCTGTCGTGGCGCGGTTGGTTGCTCTGTACCTCGAGAGCGTGACGTATTTTGGATCGCGGGCTCGAGACCAGGTGGGGGCAGTTTGCTTTTGCCGCGATCTCGTACGGTCTTTGGAACTTTAAGTATTAGAAACGAACATAGATTTATATCAACTGCTGTCGTGGCGCGGTTGGTTGCTCTGTACCTCGAGAGCGTGACGTATTTTGGATCGCGGGCTCGAGACCAGGTGGGGGCAGTTTTCTTTTGCCGCGATCTTATACGGTCTCTGGGAACTTCAAGTATTAGAAACGAACATAGATTTATATCAACTGCTGGCGTGGCGCGGTTGGTTGCTCTGTACCTCGAGAGCGTGACGTATTTTGGATCGCGGGCTCGAGACCAGGTGGGGGCAGTTTGCTTTTGCCGCGATCTCATACGGTCTCTGGGAACTTTAAGTATTAGAAACGAACATAGATTTATATCAACTGCTGTCGTGGCGCCGTTGGTTGCTCTGTACCTCGAGAGCGTGACGTATTTTGGATCGCGGGCTCGAGACCAGGTGGGGGCAGTTTGCTTTTGCCGCGATCTTATACGGTCTCTGGGAACTTTACGTATTAGAAACGAACATAGATTTATATCAACTGCTGTCGTGGCGCGGTTGGTTGCTCTGTACCTCGAGAGCGTGACGTATTTTGGATCGCGGGCTCGAGACCAGGTGGGGGCAGTTTGCTTTTGCCGCGATCTTATTCGGTCTCTGGGAACTTTAAGTATTAGAAACGAACATAGATTTATATCAACTGCTGTCGTGGCGCGGTTGGTTGCTCTGTACCTCGAGAGCGTGACGTATTTTGGATCGCGGGCTCGAGACCAGGTGGGGGCAGTTTGCTTTTGCCGCGATCTTATACGGCCCCTGGAACTTTAAGTATTAGAAACGAACATAGATTTATATCAACTGCTGTCGTGGCGCGGTTGGTTGCTCTGTACCTCGAGAGCGTGACGTATTTTGGATCGCGGGCTCGAGACCAGGTGGGGGCAGTTTGCTTTTGCCGCGATCTTATACGGTCTCTGGGAACTTTAAGTATTAGAAACGAACATAGATTTATATCATTTATATCAACTGCTGTCGTGGCGCGGTTGGTTGCTCTGTACCTCGAGAGCGTGACGTATTTTGGATCGCGGGCTCGAGACCAGATGGGGGCAGTTTGCTTTTGCCGCGATCTGGTACGGTCTCTGGGAACTTTAAGTATTAGAAACGAACATAGATTTATATCATTTATATCAACTGCTGTCGTGGCGCGGTTGGTTGCTCTGTACCTCGAGAGCGTGACGTATTTTGGATCGCGGGCTCGAGACCAGGTGGGGGCAGTTTGCTTTTGCCGCGATCTTATACGGTCTCTGGGAACTTTAAGTATTAGAAACGAACATAGATTGATATCAACTGCTGTCGTGGCGCGGTTGGTTGCTCTGTACCTCGAGAGCGTGACGTATTTTGGATCGCGGGCTCGAGACCAGGTGGGGGCAGTTTGCTTTTGCCGCGATCTCGTACGGTCTTTGGAACTTTAAGTATTAGAAACGAACATAGATTTATATCAACTGCTGTCGTGGCGCGGTTGGTTGCTCTGTACCTCGAGAGCGTGACGTATTTTGGATCGCGGGCTCGAGACCAGGTGGGGGCAGTTTTCTTTTGCCGCGATCTTATACGGTCTCTGGGAACTTCAAGTATTAGAAACGAACATAGATTTATATCAACTGCTGGCGTGGCGCGGTTGGTTGCTCTGTACCTCGAGAGCGTGACGTATTTTGGATCGCGGGCTCGAGACCAGGTGGGGGCAGTTTGCTTTTGCCGCGATCTCATACGGTCTCTGGGAACTTTAAGTATTAGAAACGAACATAGATTTATATCAACTGCTGTCGTGGCGCGGTTGGTTGCTCTGTACCTCGAGAGCGTGACGTATTTTGGATCGCGGGCTCGAGACCAGGTGGGGGCAGTTTGCTTTTGCCGCGATCTTATACGGTCTCTGGGAACTTTAAGTATTAGAAACGAACATAGATTTATATCAACTGCTGTCGTGGCGCGGTTGGTTGCTCTGTACCTCGAGAGCGTGACGTATTTTGGATCGCGGGCTCGAGACCAGGTGGGGGCAGTTTGCTTTTGCCGCGATCTTATACGGTCTCTGGGAACTTTAAGTATTAGAAACGAACATAGATTTATATCAACTGCTGTCGTGGCGCGGTTGGTTGCTCTGTACCTCGAGAGCGTGACGTATTTTGGATCGCGGGCTCGAGACCAGGTGGGGGCAGTTTGCTTTTGCCGCGATCTTATACGGCCCCTGGAACTTTAAGTATTAGAAACGAACATAGATTTATATCAACTGCTGTCGTGGCGCGGTTGGTTGCTCTGTACCTCGAGAGCGTGACGTATTTTGTATCGCGGGCTCGAGACCAGGTGGGGGCAGTTTGTTTTTGCCGCGATCTTATACGGCCCCTGGAACTTTAAGTATTAGAAACGAACATAGATTTATATCAACTGCTGTCGTGGCGCGGTTGGTTGCTCTGTACCTCGAGAGCGTGACGTATTTTGGATCGCGGGCTCGAGACCAGGTGGGGGCAGTTTGCTTTTGCCGCGATCTTATACGGTCTCTGGGAACTTTAAGTATTAGAAACGAACACAGATTTATATCATTTATATCAACTGCTGTCGTGGCGCGGTTGGTTGCTCTGTACCTCGAGAGCGTGACGTATTTTGGATCGCGGGCTCGAGACCAGATGGGGGCAGTTTGCTTTTGCCGCGATCTGGTACGGTCTCTGGGAACTTTAAGTATTAGAAACGAACATAGATTTATATCATTTATATCAACTGCTGTCGTGGCGCGGTTGGTTGCTCTGTACCTCGAGAGCGTGACGTATTTTGGATCGCGGGCTCGAGACCAGGTGGGGGCAGTTTGCTTTTGCCGCGATCTTATACGGTCTCTGGGAACTTTAAGTATTAGAAACGAACATAGATTGATATCAACTGCTGTCGTGGCGCGGTTGGTTGCTCTGTACCTCGAGAGCGTGACGTATTTTGGATCGCGGGCTCGAGACCAGGTGGGGGCAGTTTGCTTTTGCCGCGATCTCGTACGGTCTTTGGAACTTTAAGTATTAGAAACGAACATAGATTTATATCAACTGCTGTCGTGGCGCGGTTGGTTGCTCTGTACCTCGAGAGCGTGACGTATTTTGGATCGCGGGCTCGAGACCAGGTGGGGGCAGTTTGCTTTTGCCGCGATCTTATACGGTCTCTGGGAACTTTAAGTATTAGAAACGAACATAGATTTATATCAACTGCTGGCGTGGCGCGGTTGGTTGCTCTGTACCTCGAGAGCGTGACGTATTTTGGATCGCGGGCTCGAGACCAGGTGGGGGCAGTTTGCTTTTGCCGCGATCTCATACGGTCTCTGGGAACTTTAAGTATTAGAAACGAACATAGATTTATATCAACTGCTGTCGTGGCGCGGTTGGTTGCTCTGTACCTCGAGAGCGTGACGTATTTTGGATCGCGGGCTCGAGACCAGGTGGGGGCAGTTTGCTTTTGCCGCGATCTTATACGGTCTCTGGGAACTTTAAGTATTAGAAACGAACATAGATTTATATCAACTGCTGTCGTGGCGCGGTTGGTTGCTCTGTACCTCGAGAGCGTGACGTATTTTGGATCGCGGGCTCGAGACCAGGTGGGGGCAGTTTGCTTTTGCCGCGATCTTATACGGTCTCTGGGAACTTTAAGTATTAGAAACGAACATAGATTTATATCACCTGCTGTCGTGGCGCGGTTGGTTGCTCTGTACCTCGAGAGCGTGACGTATTTTGGATCGCGGGCTCGAGACCAGGTGGGGGCAGTTTGCTTTTGCCGCGATCTTATACGGTCTCTGGGAACTTTAAGTATTAGAAACGAACATAGATTTATATCAACTGCTGTCGTGGCGCGGTTGGTTGCTCTGTACCTCGAGAGCGTGACGTATTTTGGATCGCGGGCTCGAGACCAGGTGGGGGCAGTTTGCTTTTGCCGCGATCTTATACGGTCTCTGGAACTTTAAGTATTAGAAACGAACATAGATTTATATCAACTGCTGTCGTGGCGCGGTTGGTTGCTCTGTACCTCGAGAGCGTGACGTATCTTGGATCGCGGGCTCGAGACCAGGTGGGGGCAGTTTGCTTTTGCCGCGATCTTATACGGTCTCTGGGAACTTTAAGTATTAGAAACGAACGTAGATTTATATCAACTGCTGTCGTGGCGCGGTTGGTTGCTCTGTACCTCGAGAGCGTGACTTATTTTGGATCGCGGGCTCGAGACCAGGTGGGGGCAGTTTGCTTTTGCCGCGATCTGGTACGGTCTCTGGGAACTTTAAGTATTAGAAACGAACGTAGATTTATATCAACTGCTGGCGTGGCGCGGTTGGTTGCTCTGTACCTCGAGAGCGTGACGTATTTTGGATCGCGGGCTCGAGACCAGGTGGGGGCAGTTTGCTTTTGCCGCGATCTCATACGGTCTCTGGGAACTTTAAGTATTAGAAACGAACATAGATTTATATCAACTGCTGTCGTGGCGCGGTTGGTTGCTCTGTACCTCGAGAGCGTGACGTATTTTGGATCGCGGGCTCGAGACCAGGTGGGGGCAGTTTGCTTTTGCCGCGATCTTATACGGTCTCTGGGAACTTTAAGTATTAGAAACGAACATAGATTTATATCAACTGCTGTCGTGGCGCGGTTGGTTGCTCTGTACCTCGAGAGCGTGACGTATTTTGGATCGCGGGCTCGAGACCAGGTGGGGGCAGTTTGCTTTTGCCGCGATCTTATACGGTCTCTGGGAACTTTAAGTATTAGAAACGAACATAGATTTATATCACCTGCTGTCGTGGCGCGGTTGGTTGCTCTGTACCTCGAGAGCGTGACGTATTTTGGATCGCGGGCTCGAGACCAGGTGGGGGCAGTTTGCTTTTGCCGCGATCTTATACGGTCTCTGGGAACTTTAAGTATTAGAAACGAACATAGATTTATATCAACTGCTGTCGTGGCGCGGTTGGTTGCTCTGTACCTCGAGAGCGTGACGTATTTTGGATCGCGGGCTCGAGACCAGGTGGGGGCAGTTTGCTTTTGCCGCGATCTTATACGGTCTCTGGAACTTTAAGTATTAGAAACGAACATAGATTTATATCAACTGCTGTCGTGGCGCGGTTGGTTGCTCTGTACCTCGAGAGCGTGACGTATCTTGGATCGCGGGCTCGAGACCAGGTGGGGGCAGTTTGCTTTTGCCGCGATCTTATACGGTCTCTGGGAACTTTAAGTATTAGAAACGAACGTAGATTTATATCAACTGCTGTCGTGGCGCGGTTGGTTGCTCTGTACCTCGAGAGCGTGACTTATTTTGGATCGCGGGCTCGAGACCAGGTGGGGGCAGTTTGCTTTTGCCGCGATCTGGTACGGTCTCTGGGAACTTTAAGTATTAGAAACGAACGTAGATTTATATCAACTGCTGTCGTGGCGCGGTTGGTTGCTCTGTACCTCGAGAGCGTGACGTATTTTGGATCGCGGGCTCGAGACCAGGTGGGGCAGTTTGCTTTTGCCGCGATCTTATACGGTCTCTGCGAACTTTAAGTATTAGAAACGAACATAGATTTATATCAACTGCTGTCGTGGCGCGGTTGGTTGCTCTGTACCTCGAGAGCGTGACGTATTTTGGATCGCGGGCTCGAGACCAGGTGGGGGCAGTTTGCTTTTGCCGCGATCTTATACGGTCTCTGGGAACTTTAAGTATTAGAAACGAACATAGATTTATATCAACTGCTGTCGTGGCGCGGTTGGTTGCTCTGTACCTCGAGAGCGTGACGTATTTTGGATCGCGGGCTCGAGACCAGGTGGGGGCAGTTTGCTTTTGCCGCGATCTCATACGGTCTGTGGGAACTTTAAGTATTAGAAACGAACATAGATTTATATCAACTGCTGTCGTGGCGCGGTTGGTTGCTCTGTACCTCGAGAGCGTGACGTATTTTGGATCGCGGGCTCGAGACCAGGTGGGGGCAGTTTGCTTTTGCCGCGATCTGGTACGGTCTCTGGGAACTTTAAGTATTAGAAACGAACGTAGATTTATATCAACTGCTGTCGTGGCGCGGTTGGTTGCTCTGTACCTCGAGAGCGTGACGTATTTTGGATCGCGGGCTCGAGACCAGGTGGGGGCAGTTTGCTTTTGCCGCGATCTTATACGGTCTCTGGGAACTTTAAGTATTAGAAACGAACATAGATTTATATCAACTGCTGTCGTGGCGCGGTTGGTTGCTCTGTACCTCGAGAGCGTGACGTATTTTGGATCGCGGGCTCGAGACCAGGTGGGGGCAGTTTGCTTTTGCCGCGATCTTATACGGTCTCTGGGAACTTTAAGTATTAGAAACGAACATAGATTTATATCAACTGCTGTCGTGGCGCGGTTGGTTGCTCTGTACCTCGAGAGCGTGACGTATTTTGGATCGCGGGCTCGAGACCAGGTGGGGGCAGTTTGCTTTTGCCGCGATCTGGTACGGTCTCTGGGAACTTTAAGTATTAGAAACGAACATAGATTTATATCAACTGCTGTCGTGGCGCGGTTGGTTGCTCTGTACCTCGAGAGCGTGACGTATCTTGGATCGCGGGCTCGAGACCAGGTGGGGGCAGTTTGCTTTTGCCGCGATCTTATACGGTCTCTGGGAACTTTAAGTATTAGAAACGAACATAGATTTATATCAACTGCTGTCGTGGCGCGGTTGGTTGCTCTGTACCTCGAGAGCGTGACGTATTTTGGATCGCGGGCTCGAGACCAGGTGGGGGCAGTTTGCTTTTGCCGCGATCTTATACGGTCTCTGGGAACTTTAAGTATTAGAAACGAACATAGATTTATATCAACTGCTGTCGTGGCGCGGTTGGTTGCTCTGTACCTCGAGAGCGTGACGTATTTTGGATCGCGGGCTCGAGACCAGGTGGCGGCAGTTTGCTTTTGCCGCGATCTTATACGGTCTCTGGGAACTTTAAGTATTAGAAACGAACATAGATTTATATCAACTGCTGTCGTGGCGCGGTTGGTTGCTCTGTACCTCGAGAGCGTGACGTATTTTGGATCGCGGGCTCGAGACCAGGTGGGGCAGTTTGCTTTTGCCGCGATCTCATACGGTCTCTGGGAACTTTAAGTATTAGAAACGAACATAGATTTATATCAACTGCTGTCGTGGCGCGGTTGGTTGCTCTGTACCTCGAGAGCGTGACGTATTTTGGATCGCGGGCTCGAGACCAGGTGGGGGCAGTTTGCTTTTGCCGCGATCTTATACGGTCTCTGGGAACTTTAAGTATTAGAAACGAACGTAGATTTATATCAACTGCTGTCGTGGCGCGGTTGGTTGCTCTGTACCTCGAGAGCGTCACGTATTTTGGATCGCGGCCTCGAGACCAGGTGGGGCAGTTTGCTTTTGCCGCGATCTTATGCGGTCTCTGGGAACTTTAAGTATTAGAAACGAACGTAGATTTATATCAACTGCTGTCGTGGCGCGGTTGGTTGCTCTGTACCTCGAGAGCGTGACGTATTTTGGATCGCGGGCTCGAGACCAGGTGGGGGCAGTTTGCTTTTGCCGCGATCTGGTACGGTCTCTGGGAACTTTAAGTATTAGAAACGAACATAGATTTATATCAACTGCTGTCGTGGCGCGGTTGGTTGCTCTGTACCTCGAGAGCGTGACGTATTTTGGATCGCGGGCTCGAGACCAGGTGGGGGCAGTTTGCTTTTGCCGCGATCTTATACGGTCTCTGGGAACTTTAAGTATTAGAAACGAACATAGATTTATATCAACTGCTGTCGTGGCGCGGTTGGTTGCTCTGTACCTCGAGAGCGTGACGTATTTTGGATCGCGGGCTCGAGACCAGGTGGGGCAGTTTGCTTTTGCCGCGATCTTATACGGTCTCTGGGAACTTTAAGTATTAGAAACGAACATAGATTTATATCAACTGCTGTCGTGGCGCGGTTGGTTGCTCTGTACCTCGAGAGCGTGACGTATCTTGGATCGCGGGCTCGAGACCAGGTGGGGGCAGTTTGCTTTTGCCGCGATCTTATACGGTCTCTGGGAACTTTAAGTATTAGAAACGAACGTAGATTTATATCAACTGCTGTCGTGGCGCGGTTGGTTGCTCTGTACCTCGAGAGCGTGACGTATTTTGGATCGCGGGCTCGAGACCAGGTGGGGGCAGTTTGCTTTTGCCGCGATCTTATACGGTCTCTGGGAACTTTAAGTATTAGAAACGAACATAGATTTATATCAACTGCTGTCGTGGCGCGGTTGGTTGCTCTGTACCTCGAGAGCGTGACGTATTTTGGATCGCGGGCTCGAGACCAGGTGGGGGCAGTTTGCTTTTGCCGCGATCTTATACGGTCTGTGGGAACTTTAAGTATTAGAAACGAACGTAGATTTATATCAACTGCTGTCGTGGCGCGGTTGGTTGCTCTGTACCTCGAGAGCGTGACGTATTTTGGATCGCGGGCTCGAGACCAGGTGGGGGCAGTTTGCTTTTGCCGCGATCTTATACGGTCTCTGGGAACTTTAAGTATTAGAAACGAACGTAGATTTATATCAACTGCTGTCGTGGCGCGGTTGGTTGCTCTGTACCTCGAGAGCGTGACGTATTTTGGATCGCGGGCTCGAGACCAGGTGGGGGCAGTTTGCTTTTGCCGCGATCTTATACGGTCTCTGGGAACTTTAAGTATTAGAAACGAACGTAGATTTATATCAACTGCTGTCGTGGCGCGGTTGGTTGCTCTGTACCTCGAGAGCGTGACGTATTTTGGATCGCGGGCTCGAGACCAGGTGGGGGCAGTTTGCTTTTGCCGCGATCTTATACGGTCTCTGGGAACTTTAAGTATTAGAAACGAACGTAGATTTATATCAACTGCTGTCGTGGCGCGGTTGGTTGCTCTGTACCTCGAGAGCGTGACGTATTTTGGATCGCGGGCTCGAGACCAGGTGGGGGCAGTTTGCTTTTGCCGCGATCTTATACGGTCTCTGGGAACTTTAAGTATTAGAAACGAACATAGATTTATATCAACTGCTGTCGTGGCGCGGTTGGTTGCTCTGTACCTCGAGAGCGTGACGTATTTTGGATCGCGGGCTCGAGACCAGGTGGGGCAGTTTGCTTTTGCCGCGATCTTATACGGTCTCTGGGAACTTTAAGTATTAGAAACGAACATAGATTTATATCAACTGCTGTCGTGGCGCGGTTGGTTGCTCTGTACCTCGAGAGCGTGACGTATCTTGGATCGCGGGCTCGAGACCAGGTGGGGGCAGTTTGCTTTTGCCGCGATCTTATACGGTCTCTGGGAACTTTAAGTATTAGAAACGAACGTAGATTTATATCAACTGCTGTCGTGGCGCGGTTGGTTGCTCTGTACCTCGAGAGCGTGACGTATTTTGGATCGCGGGCTCGAGACCAGGTGGGGGCAGTTTGCTTTTGCCGCGATCTTATACGGTCTCTGGGAACTTTAAGTATTAGAAACGAACATAGATTTATATCAACTGCTGTCGTGGCGCGGTTGGTTGCTCTGTACCTCGAGAGCGTGACGTATTTTGGATCGCGGGCTCGAGACCAGGTGGGGGCAGTTTGCTTTTGCCGCGATCTTATACGGTCTGTGGGAACTTTAAGTATTAGAAACGAACGTAGATTTATATCAACTGCTGTCGTGGCGCGGTTGGTTGCTCTGTACCTCGAGAGCGTGACGTATTTTGGATCGCGGGCTCGAGACCAGGTGGGGGCAGTTTGCTTTTGCCGCGATCTTATACGGTCTCTGGGAACTTTAAGTATTAGAAACGAACGTAGATTTATATCAACTGCTGTCGTGGCGCGGTTGGTTGCTCTGTACCTCGAGAGCGTGACGTATTTTGGATCGCGGGCTCGAGACCAGGTGGGGGCAGTTTGCTTTTGCCGCGATCTTATACGGTCTCTGGGAACTTTAAGTATTAGAAACGAACGTAGATTTATATCAACTGCTGTCGTGGCGCGGTTGGTTGCTCTGTACCTCGAGAGCGTGACGTATTTTGGATCGCGGGCTCGAGACCAGGTGGGGGCAGTTTGCTTTTGCCGCGATCTTATACGGTCTCTGGGAACTTTAAGTATTAGAAACGAACGTAGATTTATATCAACTGCTGTCGTGGCGCGGTTGGTTGCTCTGTACCTCGAGAGCGTGACGTATTTTGGATCGCGGGCTCGAGACCAGGTGGGGGCAGTTTGCTTTTGCCGCGATCTTATACGGTCTCTGGGAACTTTAAGTATTAGAAACGAACATAGATTTATATCACCTGCTGTCGTGGCGCGGTTTGTTGCTCTGTACCTCGAGAGCGTGACGTATTTTGGATCGCGGGCTCGAGACCAGGTGGGGGCAGTTTGCTTTTGCCGCGATCTTATACGGTCTCTGGGAACTTTAAGTATTAGAAACGAACGTAGATTTATATCACCTGCTGTCGTGGCGCGGTTGGTTGCTCTGTACCTCGAGAGCGTGACGTATTTTGGATCGCGGGCTCGAGACCAGGTGGGGGCAGTTTGCTTTTGCCGCGATCTTATACGGTCTCTGGGAACTTTAAGTATTAGAAACGAACGTAGATTTATATCAACTGCTGTCGTGGCGCGGTTGGTTGCTCTGTACCTCGAGAGCGTGACGTATTTTGGATCGCGGGCTCGAGACCAGGTGGGGGCAGTTTGCTTTTGCCGCGATCTTATACGGTCTCTGGGAACTTTAAGTATTAGAAACGAACGTAGATTTATATCAACTGCTGTCGTGGCGCGGTTGGTTGCTCTGTACCTCGAGAGCGTGACGTATTTTGGATCGCGGGCTCGAGACCAGGTGGGGGCAGTTTGCTTTTGCCGCGATCTTATACGGTCTCTGGAGCTTTAAGTATTAGAAACGAACATAGATTTATATCAACTGCTGTCGTGGCGCGGTTGGTTGTGCTCTGTACCTCGAGAGCGTGACGTATTTTGGATCGCGGGCTCGAGACCAGGTGGGGGCAGTTTGCTTTTTCCGCGATCTTATACGGTCTGTGGGAACTTTAAGTATTAGAAACGAACGCAGATTTATATCAACTGCTGTCGTGGCGCGGTTGGTTGCTCTGTACCTCGAGAGCGTGACGTATTTTGGATCGCGGGCTCGAGACCAGGTGGGGGCAGTTTGCTTTTGCCGCGATCTTATACGGTCTCTGGAACTTTAAGTATTAGAAACGAACGAAGATTTATATCAACTGCTGTCGTGGCGCGGTTGGTTGCTCTGTACCTCGAGAGCGTGACGTATTTTGGATCGCGGGCTCGAGACCAGGTGGGGGCAGTTTGCTTTTGCCGCGATCTTATACGGTCTCTGGGAACTTTAAGTATTAGAAACGAACATAGATTTATATCAACTGCTGTCGTGGCGCGGTTGGTTGCTCTGTACCTCGAGAGCGTGACGTATTTTGGATCGCGGGCTCGAGACCAGGTGGGGGCAGTTTGCTTTTGCCGCGATCTTATACGGTCTCTGGGAACTTTAAGTATTAGAAACGAACATAGATTTATATCATTTATATCAACTGCTGTCGTGGCGTGGTTGGTTGCTCTGTACCTCGAGAGCGTGACGTATTTTGGATCGCGGGCTCGAGACCAGGTGGGGGCAGTTTGCTTTTGCCGCGATCTTATACGGTCTCTGGGAACTTTAAGTATTAGAAACGAACATAGATTTATATCAACTGCTGTCGTGGCGCGGTTGGTTGCTCTGTACCTCGAGAGCGTGACGTATTTTGGATCGCGGGCTCGAGACCAGGTGGGGGCAGTTTGCTTTTGCCGCGATCTCGTACGGTCTCTGGGAACTTTAAGTATTAGAAACGAACATAGATTTATATCAACTGCTGTCGTGGCGCGGTTGGTTGCTCTGTACCTCGAGAGCGTGACGTATTTTGGATCGCGGGCTCGAGACCAGGTGGGGGCAGTTTGCTTTTGCCGCGATCTTATACGGTCTCTGGGAACTTTAAGTATTAGAAACGAACATAGATTTATATCAACTGCTGTCGTGGCGCGGTTGGTTGCTCTGTACCTCGAGAGCGTGACGTATTTTGGATCGCGGGCTCGAGACCAGGTGGGGGCAGTTTGCTTTTGCCGCGATCTTATACGGTCTCTGGGAACTTTAAGTATTAGAAACGAACGTAGATTTATATCAACTGCTGTCGTGGCGCGGTTGGTTGCTCTGTACCTCGAGAGCGTGATGTATTTTGGATCGCGGGCTCGAGACCAGGTGGGGGCAGTTTGCTTTTGCCGCGATCTTATACGGTCTCTGGGAACTTTAAGTATTAGAAACGAACGTAGATTTATATCAACTGCTGTCGTGGCGCGGTTGGTTGCTCTGTACCTCGAGAGCGTGACGTATTTTGGATCGCGGGCTCGAGACCAGGTGGGGGCAGTTTGCTTTTGCCGCGATCTTATACGGTCTCTGGGAACTTTAAGTATTAGAAACGAACGTAGATTTATATCAACTGCTGTCGTGGCGCGGTTGGTTGCTCTGTACCTCGAGAGCGTGACGTATTTTGGATCGCGGGCTCGAGACCAGGTGGGGGCAGTTTGCTTTTGCCGCGATCTTATACGGTCTCTGGAACTTTAAGTATTAGAAACGAACATAGATTTATATCAACTGCTGTCGTGGCGCGGTTGGTTGCTCTGTACCTCGAGAGCGTGACGTACTTTGGATCGCGGGCTCGAGACCAGGTGGGGGAAGTTTGCTTTTGCCGCGATCTCGTACGGTCTGTGGGAACTTTAAGTATTAGAAACGAACATAGATTTATATCAACTGCTGTCGTGGCGCGGTTGGTTGTTCTGTACCTCGAGAGCGTGACGTACTTTGGATCGCGGGCTCGAGACCAGGTGGGGGAAGTTTGCTTTTGCCGCGATCTCGAACGGTCTCTGGGAACTTTAAGTATTAGAAACGAACATAGATTTATATCAACTGCTGTCGTGGCGCGGTTGGTTGTTCTGTACCTCGAGAGCGTGACGTACTTTGGATCGCGGGTCGAGACCAGGTGGGGGAAGTTTGCTTTTGCCGCGATCAGGTACGGTCTCTGGGAACTTTAAGTATTAGAAACGAACATAGATTTATATCAACTGCTGTCGTGGCGCGGTTGGTTTCTCTGTACCTCGAGAGCGTGACGTACTTTCGATCGCGGGCTCGAGACCAGGTGGGGGAAGTTTGCTTTTGCCGCGATCTGGTACGGTCTGTGGGAACTTTAAGTATTAGAAACGAACATAGATTTATATCAACTGCTGTCGTGGCGCGGTTGGTTGCTCTGTACCTCGAGAGCGTAACGATTTTTGGATCGCGGGCTCGAGACCAGGTGGGGGAAGTTTGCTTTTGCCGCGATCTCATACGGTCTCTGGGAACTTTAAGTATTAGAAACGAACATAGATTTATATCAACTGCTGTCGTGGCGCGGTTGGTTGCTCTGTACCTCGAGAGCGTGACGTACTTTCGATCGCGGGCTCGAGACCAGGTGGGGGAAGTTTGCTTTTGCCGCGATCTTATACGGTCTCTGGGAACTTTAAGTATTAGAAACGAACATAGATTTATATCAACTGCTGTCGTGGCGCGGTTGGTTGCTCTGTACCTCGAGAGCGTGACGTATTTTGGATCGCGGGCTCGAGACCAGGTGGGGGCAGTTTGCTTTTGCCGCGATCTCATACGGTCTCTGGAACTTTAAGTATTAGAAACGAACATAGATTTATATCAACTGCTGTCGTGGCGCGGTTGGTTGCTCTGTACCTCGAGAGCGTGACGTATTTTGGATCGCGGGCTCGAGACCAGGTGGGGCAGTTTGCTTTTGCCGCGATCTTATACGGTCTCTGGGAACTTTAAGTATTAGAAACGAACATAGATTTATATCAACTGCTGTCGTGGCGCGGTTGGTTGCTCTGTACCTCGAGAGCGTGACGTATTTTGGATCGCGGGCTCGAGACCAGGTGGGGGCAGTTTGCTTTTGCCGCGATCTCATACGGTCTCTGGGAACTTTAAGTATTAGAAACGAACATAGATTTATATCAACTGCTGTCGTGGCGCGGTTGGTTGCTCTGTACCTCGAGACCGTGACGTATTTTGGATCGCGGGCTCGAGACCAGGTGGGGGAAATTTGCTTTTGCCGCGATCTTATACGGTCTCTGGGAACTTTAAGTATTAGAAACGAACATAGATTTATATCAACTGCTGTCGTGGCGCGGTTGGTTGTTCTGTACCTCGAGAGCGTGACGTATTTTGGATCGCGGGCTCGAGACCAGGTGGGGGAAGTTTGCTTTTGCCGCGATCTCGTACGGTCTCTGGGAACTTTAAGTATTAGAAACGAACATAGATTTATATCAACTGCTGTCGTGGCGCGGTTGGTTTCTCTGTACCTCGAGAGCGTGACGTACTTTCGATCGCGGGCTCGAGACCAGGTGGGGGAAGTTTGCTTTTGCCGCGATCTGGTACGGTCTCTGGGAACTTTAAGTATTAGAAACGAACATAGATTTATATCAACTGCTGTCGTGGCGCGGTTGGTTGCTCTGTACCTCGAGAGCGTGACGTACTTTCGATCGCGGGCTCGAGACCAGGTGGGGAAGTTTGCTTTTGCCGCGATCTCATACGGTCTCTGGGAACTTTAAGTATTAGAAACGAACATAGATTTATATCAACTGCTGTCGTGGCGCGGTTGGTTGCTCTGTACCTCGAGAGCGTGACGTATTTTGGATCGCGGGCTCGAGACCAGGTGGGGAAGTTTGCTTTTGCCGCGATCTTATACGGTCTCTGGGAACTTTAAGTATTAGAAACGAACATAGATTTATATCAACTGCTGTCGTGGCGCGGTTGGTTGCTCTGTACCTCGAGAGCGTGACGTATTTTGGATCGCGGGCTCGATACCAGGTGGGGGCAGTTTGCTTTTGCCGCGATCTTATACGGTCTCTGGGAACTTTAAGTATTAGAAACGAACATAGATTTATATCAACTGCTGTCGTGGCGCGGTTGGTTGCTCTGTACCTCGAGAGCGTGACGTATTTTGGATCGCGGGCTCGAGACCAGGTGGGGGCAGTTTGCTTTTGCCGCGATCTCATACGGTCTCTGGGAACTTTAAGTATTAGAAACGAACATAGATTTATATCAACTGCTGTCGTGGCGCGGTTGGTTGCTCTGTACCTCGAGAGCGTGACGTACTTTCGATCGCGGGCTCGAGACCAGGTGGGGGAAGTTTGCTTTTGCCGCGATCTGGTACGGTCTCTGGGAACTTTAAGTATTAGAAACGAACATAGATTTATATCAACTGCTGTCGTGGCGCGGTTGGTTGCTCTGTACCTCGAGAGCGTGACGTATTTTGGATCGCGGGCTCGAGACCAGGTGGGGGCAGTTTGCTTTTGCCGCGATCTTATACGGTCTCTGGGAACTTTAAGTATTAGAAACGAACATAGATTTATATCAACTGCTGTCGTGGCGCGGTTGGTTGCTCTGTACCTCGAGAGCGTGACGTATTTTGGATCGCGGGCTCGAGACCAGGTGGGGGCAGTTTGCTTTTGCCGCGATCTGGTACGGTCTCTGGAAGTTTAAGTATTAGAAACGAACATAGATTTATATCAACTGCTGTCGTGGCGCGGTTGGTTGCTCTGTACCTCGAGAGCGTGACGTATTTTGGATCGCGGGCTCGAGACCAGGTGGGGGCAGTTTGCTTTTGCCGCGATCTTATACGGTCTCTGGGAACTTTAAGTATTAGAAACGAACATAGATTTATATCAACTGCTGTCGTGGCGCGGTTGGTTGCTCTGTACCTCGAGAGCGTGACGTATTTTGGATCGCGGGCTCGAGACCAGGTGGGGGCAGTTTGCTTTTGCCGCGATCTCATACGGTCTCTGGGAACTTTAAGTATTAGAAACGAACATAGATTTATATCAACTGCTGTCGTGGCGCGGTTGGTTGCTCTGTACCTCGAGAGCGTGACGTACTTTCGATCGCGGGCTCGAGACCAGGTGGGGGAAGTTTGCTTTTGCCGCGATCTGGTACGGTCTCTGGGAACTTTAAGTATTAGAAACGAACATAGATTTATATCAACTGCTGTCGTGGCGCGGTTGGTTGCTCTGTACCTCGAGAGCGTGACGTATTTTGGATCGCGGGCTCGAGACCAGGTGGGGACAGTTTGCTTTTGCCGCGATCTTATACGGTCTCTGGGAACTTTAAGTATTAGAAACGAACATAGATTTATATCAACTGCTGTCGTGGCGCGGTTGGTTGCTCTGTACCTCGAGAGCGTGACGTATTTTGGATCGCGGGCTCGAGACCAGGTGGGGGCAGTTTGCTTTTGCCGCGATCTCATACGGTCTCTGGAACTTTAAGTATTAGAAACGAACATAGATTTATATCAACTGCTGTCGTGGCGCGGTTGGTTGCTCTGTACCTCGAGAGCGTGACGTATTTTGGATCGCGGGCTCGAGACCAGGTGGGGCAGTTTGCTTTTGCCGCGATCTTATACGGTCTCTGGGAACTTTAAGTATTAGAAACGAACATAGATTTATATCAACTGCTGTCGTGGCGCGGTTGGTTGCTCTGTACCTCGAGAGCGTGACGTATTTTGGATCGCGGGCTCGAGACCAGGTGGGGGCAGTTTGCTTTTGCCGCGATCTCATACGGTCTCTGGGAACTTTAAGTATTAGAAACGAACATAGATTTATATCAACTGCTGTCGTGGCGCGGTTGGTTGCTCTGTACCTCGAGAGCGTGACGTATTTTGGATCGCGGGCTCGAGACCAGGTGGGGGAAGTTTGCTTTTGCCGCGATCTCATACGGTCTCTGGGAACTTTAAGTATTAGAAACGAACATAGATTTATATCAACTGCTGTCGTGGCGCGGTTGGTTGTTCTGTACCTCGAGAGCGTGACGTACTTTGGATCGCGGGCTCGAGACCAGGTGGGGGAAGTTTGCTTTTGCCGCGATCTCGTACGGTCTCTGGGAACTTTAAGTATTAGAAACGAACATAGATTTATATCAACTGCTGTCGTGGCGCGGTTGGTTTCTCTGTACCTCGAGAGCGTGACGTACTTTCGATCGCGGGCTCGAGACCAGGTGGGGGAAGTTTGCTTTTGCCGCGATCTGGTACGGTCTGTGGGAACTTTAAGTATTAGAAACGAACATAGATTTATATCAACTGCTGTCGTGGCGCGGTTGGTTGCTCTGTACCTCGAGAGCGTGACGTACTTTCGATCGCGGGCTCGAGACCAGGTGGGGAAGTTTGCTTTTGCCGCGATCTCATACGGTCTCTGGGAACTTTAAGTATTAGAAACGAACATAGATTTATATCAACTGCTGTCGTGGCGCGGTTGGTTGCTCTGTACCTCGAGAGCGTGACGTATTTTGGATCGCGGGCTCGAGACCAGGTGGGGGCAGTTTGCTTTTGCCGCGATCTCATACGGTCTCTGGAACTTTAAGTATTAGAAACGAACATAGATTTATATCAACTGCTGTCGTGGCGCGGTTGGTTGCTCTGTACCTCGAGAGCGTGACGTATTTTGGATCGCGGGCTCGAGACCAGGTGGGGCAGTTTGCTTTTGCCGCGATCTTAAACGGTCTCTGGGAACTTTAAGTATTAGAAACGAACATAGATTTATATCAACTGCTGTCGTGGCGCGGTTGGTTGCTCTGTACCTCGAGAGCGTGACGTATTTTGGATCGCGGGCTCGAGACCAGGTGGGGGCAGTTTGCTTTTGCCGCGATCTCATACGGTCTCTGGGAACTTTAAGTATTAGAAACGAACATAGATTTATATCAACTGCTGTCGTGGCGCGGTTGGTTGCTCTGTACCTCGAGAGCGTGACGTATTTTGGATCGCGGGCTCGAGACCAGGTGGGGAAGTTTGCTTTTGCCGCGATCTTATACGGTCTCTGTGAACTTTAAGTATTAGAAACGAACATAGATTTATATCAACTGCTGTCGTGGCGCGGTTGGTTGCTCTGTACCTCGAGAGCGTGACGTATTTTGGATCGCGGGCTCGAGACCAGGTGGGGGCAGTTTGCTTTTGCCGCGATCTCATACGGTCTCTGGGAACTTTAAGTATTAGAAACGAACATAGATTTATATCAACTGCTGTCGTGGCGCGGTTGGTTGCTCTGTACCTCGAGAGCGTGACGTACTTTGGATCGCGGGCTCTAGACCAGGTGGGGGCAGTTTGCTTTTGCCGGGTTCTTAAACGGTCTCTGGGAACTTTAAGTATTAGAAACGAACATAGATTTATATCAACTGCTGTCGTGGCGCGGTTGGTTGCTCTGTACCTCGAGAGTGTGACGTGTTTTGGATCGCGGGCTCGAGACCAGGTGGGGGCAGTTTGCTTTTGCCGCGATCTCATACGGTCTCTGGGAACTTTAAGTATTAGAAACGAACATAGATTTATATCAACTGCTGTCGTGGCGCGGTTGGTTGCTCTGTACCTCGAGAGCGTGACGTACTTTCGATCGCGGGCTCGAGACCAGGTGGGGAAGTTTGCTTTTGCCGCGATCTTATACGGTCTCTGGGAACTTTAAGTATTAGAAACGAACATAGATTTATATCAACTGCTGTCGTGGCGCGGTTGGTTGCTCTGTACCTCGAGAGCGTGACGTATTTTGGATCGCGGGCTCGAGACCAGGTGGGGGCAGTTTGCTTTTGCCGCGATCTCATACGGTCTCTGGGAACTTTAAGTATTAGAAACGAACATAGATTTATATCAACTGCTGTCGTGGCGCGGTTGGTTGCTCTGTACCTCGAGAGCGTGACGTATTTTGGATCGCGGGCTCTAGACCAGGTGGGGGCAGTTTGCTTTTGCCGGGTTCTTAAACGGTCTCTGGGAACTTTAAGTATTAGAAACGAACATAGATTTATATCAACTGCTGTCGTGGCGCGGTTGGTTGCTCTGTACCTCGAGAGTGTGACGTGTTTTGGATCGCGGGCTCGAGACCAGGTGGGGGCAGTTTGCTTTTGCCGCGATCTGGTACGGTCTCTGGAACTTTAAGTATTAGAAACGAACATAGATTTATATCAACTGCTGTCGTGGCGCGGTTGGTTGCTCTGTACCTCGAGAGCGTGACGTATTTTGGATCGCGGGCTCGAGACCAGGTGGGGCAGTTTGCTTTTGCCGCGATCTTATACGGTCTCTGGGAACTTTAAGTATTAGAAACGAACATAGATTTATATCAACTGCTGTCGTGGCGCGGTTGGTTGCTCTGTACCTCGAGAGCGTGACGTATTTTGGATCGCGGGCTCGAGACCAGGTGGGGGCAGTTTGCTTTTGCCGCGATCTCATACGGTCTCTGGGAACTTTAAGTATTAGAAACGAACATAGATTTATATCAACTGCTGTCGTGGCGCGGTTGGTTGCTCTGTACCTCGAGAGCGTGACGTATTTTGGATCGCGGGCTCGAGACCAGGTGGGGGCAGTTTGCTTTTGCCGCGATCTTATACGGTCTCTGGGAACTTTAAGTATTAGAAACGAACATAGATTTATATCAACTGCTGTCGTGGCGCGGTTGGTTGCTCTGTACCTCGAGAGCGTGACGTATTTTGGATCGCGGGCTCGAGACCAGGTGGGGGCAGTTTGCTTTTGCCGCGATCTCATACGGTCTCTGGGAACTTTAAGTATTAGAAACGAACATAGATTTATATCAACTGCTGTCGTGGCGCGGTTGGTTGCTCTGTACCTCGAGAGCGTGACGTACTTTCGATCGCGGGCTCGAGACCAGGTGGGGGAAGTTTGCTTTTGCCGCGATCTGGTACGGTCTCTGGGAACTTTAAGTATTAGAAACGAACATAGATTTATATCAACTGCTGTCGTGGCGCGGTTGGTTGCTCTGTACCTCGAGAGCGTGACGTATTTTGGATCGCGGGCTCGAGACCAGTTGGGGACAGTTTGCTTTTGCCGCGATCTTATACGGTCTCTGGGAACTTTAAGTATTAGAAACGAACATAGATTTATATCAACTGCTGTCGTGGCGCGGTTGGTTGCTCTGTACCTCGAGAGCGTGACGTATTTTGGATCGCGGGCTCGAGACCAGGTGGGGGCAGTTTGATTTTGCCGCGATCTTATACGGTCTCTGGGAACTTTAAGTATTAGAAACGAACATAGATTTATATCAACTGCTGTCGTGGCGCGGTTGGTTGCTCTGTACCTCGAGAGCGTGACGTATTTTGGATCGCGGGCTCGAGACCATGTGGGGCAGTTTGATTTTGCCGCGATCTCATACGGTCTCTGGGAACTTTAAGTATTAGAAACGAACATAGATTTATATCAACTGCTGTCGTGGCGCGGTTGGTTGCTCTGTACCTCGAGAGCGTGACGTATTTTGGATCGCGGGCTCGAGACCAGGTGGGGGCAGTTTGCTTTTGCCGCGATCTCATACGGTCTCTGGGAACTTTAAGTATTAGAAACGAACATAGATTTATATCAACTGCTGTCGTGGCGCGGTTGGTTGCTCTGTACCTCGAGAGCGTGACGCATTTTGGATCGCGGGCTCGAGACCAGGTGGGGGAAGTTTGCTTTTGCCGCGATCTCGTACGGTCTCTGGGAACTTTAAGTATTAGAAACGAACATAGATTTATATCAACTGCTGTCGTGGCGCGGTTGGTTGTGCTCTGTACCTCGAGAGCGTGACGTATTTTGGATCGCGGGCTCGAGACCAGGTGGGGGAAGTTTGCTTTTGCCGCGATCTTATACGGTCTCTGGGAACTTTAAGTATTAGAAACGAACATAGATTTATATCAACTGCTGTCGTGGCGCGGTTGGTTGCTCTGTACCTCGAGAGCGTGACGTATTTTGGATCGCGGGCTCGAGACCAGGTGGGGGCAGTTTGCTTTTGCCGCGATCTTATACGGTCTCTGGGAACTTTAAGTATTAGAAACGAACATAGATTTATATCAACTGCTGTCGTGGCGCGGTTGGTTGCTCTGTACCTCGAGAGCGTGACGTATTTTGGATCGCGGGCTCGAGACCAGGTGGGGGCAGTTTGCTTTTGCCGCGATCTCGTACGGTCTCTGGAACTTTAAGTATTAGAAACGAACATAGATTTATATCAACTGCTGTCGTGGCGCGGTTGGTTGCTCTGTACCTCGAGAGCGTGACGTATTTTGGATCGCGGGCTCGAGACCAGGTGGGGCAGTTTGCTATTGCCGCGATCTTAAACGGTCTCTGGGAACTTTAAGTATTAGAAACGAACATAGATTTATATCAACTGCTGTCGTGGCGCGGTTGGTTGCTCTGTACCTCGAGAGCGTGACGTATTTTGGATCGCGGGCTCGAGACCAGGTGGGGGCAGTTTGCTTTTGCCGCGATCTGGTACGGTCTCTGGGAAATTTAAGTATTAGAAACGAACATAGATTTATATCAACTGCTGTCGTGGCGCGGTTGGTTGCTCTGTACCTCGAGAGCGTGACGTATTTTGGATCGCGGGCTCGAGACCAGGTGGGGGCAGTTTGCTTTTGCCGCGATCTTATACGGTCTCTGGGAACTTTAAGTATTAGAAACGAACATAGATTTATATCAACTGCTGTCGTGGCGCGGTTGGTTGCTCTGTACCTCGAGAGCGTGACGTATTTTGGATCGCGGGCTCGAGACCAGGTGGGGGCAGTTTGCTTTTGCCGCGATCTTATACGGTCTCTGGGAACTTTAAGTATTAGAAACGAACATAGATTTATATCAACTGCTGTCGTGGCGCGGTTGGTTGCTCTGTACCTCGAGAGCGTGACGTATTTTGGATCGCGGGCTCGAGACCAGGTGGGGGCAGTTTGCTTTTGCCGCGATCTTATACGGTCTCTGGGAACTTTAAGTATTAGAAACGAACATAGATTTATATCAACTGCTGTCGTGGCGCGGTTGGTTGCTCTGTACCTCGAGAGCGTGACGTATTTTGGATCGCGGGCTCGAGACCAGGTGGGGGCAGTTTGCTTTTGCCGCGATCTTATACGGTCTCTGGAACTTTAAGTATTAGAAACGAACATAGATTTATATCAACTGCTGTCGTGGCGCGGTTGGTTGCTCTGTACCTCGAGAGCGTGACGTATTTTGGATCGCGGGCTCGAGACCAGGTGGGGGCAGTTTGCTTTTGCCGCGATCTCGTACGGTCTCTGGAACTTTAAGTATTAGAAACGAACATAGATTTATATCAACTGCTGTCGTGGCGCGGTTGGTTGCTCTGTACCTCGAGAGCGTGACGTATTTTGGATCGCGGGCTCGAGACCAGGTGGGGGCAGTTTGCTTTTGCCGCGATCTTATACGGTCTCTGGAACTTTAAGTATTAGAAACGAACATAGATTTATATCAACTGCTGTCGTGGCGCGGTTGGTTGCTCTGTACCTCGAGAGCGTGACGTATTTTGGATCGCGGGCTCGAGACCAGGTGGGGACAGTTTGCTTTTGCCGCGATCTCATACGGTCTCTGGGAACTTTAAGTATTAGAAACGAACATAGATTTATATCAACTGCTGTCGTGGCGCGGTTGGTTGCTCTGTACCTCGAGAGCGTGACGTATTTTGGATCGCGGGCTGGAGACCAGGTGGGGGCAGTTTGCTTTTGCCGCGATCTTGTACGGTCTCTGGAACTTTAAGTATTAGAAACGAACATAGATTTATATCAACTGCTGTCGTGGCGCGGTTGGTTGCTCTGTACCTCGAGAGCGTGACGTATTTTGGATCGCGGGCTCGAGACCAGGTGGGGGCAGTTTGCTTTTGCCGCGATCTGGTACGGTCTCTGGGAAATTTAAGTATTAGAAACGAACATAGATTTATATCAACTGCTGTCGTGGCGCGGTTGGTTGCTCTGTACCTCGAGAGCGTGACGTATTTTGGATCGCGGGCTCGAGACCAGGTGGGGGCAGTTTGCTTTTGCCGCGATCTTATACGGTCTCTGGGAACTTTAAGTATTAGAAACGAACATAGATTTATATCAACTGCTGTCGTGGCGCGGTTGGTTGCTCTGTACCTCGAGAGCGTGACGTATTTTGGATCGCGGGCTCGAGACCAGGTGGGGACAGTTTGCTTTTGCCGCGATCTCATACGGTCTCTGGGAACTTTAAGTATTAGAAACGAACATAGATTTATATCAACTGCTGTCGTGGCGCGGTTGGTTGCTCTGTACCTCGAGAGCGTGACGTATTTTGGATCGCGGGCTGGAGACCAGGTGGGGGCAGTTTGCTTTTGCCGCGATCTTGTACGGTCTCTGGAACTTTAAGTATTAGAAACGAACATAGATTTATATCAACTGCTGTCGTGGCGCGGTTGGTTGCTCTGTACCTCGAGAGCGTGACGTATTTTGGATCGCGGGCTCGAGACCAGGTGGGGGCAGTTTGCTTTTGCCGCGATCTGGTACGGTCTCTGGGAAATTTAAGTATTAGAAACGAACATAGATTTATATCAACTGCTGTCGTGGCGCGGTTGGTTGCTCTGTACCTCGAGAGCGTGACGTATTTTGGATCGCGGGCTCGAGACCAGGTGGGGGCAGTTTGCTTTTGCCGCGATCTTATACGGTCTCTGGGAACTTTAAGTATTAGAAACGAACATAGATTTATATCAACTGCTGTCGTGGCGCGGTTGGTTGCTCTGTACCTCGAGAGCGTGACGTATTTTGGATCACGGGCTCGAGACCAGGTGGGGCAGTTTGCTTTTGCCGCGATCTTATACGGTCTCTGGGAACTTTAAGTATTAGAAACGAACATAGATTTATATCAACTGCTGTCGTGGCGCGGTTGGTTGCTCTGTACCTCGAGAGCGTGACGTATTTTGGATCGCGGGCTCGAGACCAGGTGGGGGCAGTTTGCTTTTGCCGCGATCTTGTACGGTCTCTGGAACTTTAAGTATTAGAAACGAACATAGATTTATATCAACTGCTGTCGTGGCGCGGTTGGTTGCTCTGTACCTCGAGAGCGTGACGTATTTTGGATCGCGGGCTCGAGGATCGCGGGCTCGAGACCAGGTGGGGGCAGTTTGCTTTTGCCGCGATCTTATACGGTCTCTGGGAACTTTAAGTATTAGAAACGAACATAGATTTATATCAACTGCTGTCGTGGCGCGGTTGGTTGCTCTGTACCTCGAGAGCGTGACGTATTTTGGATCGCGGGCTCGAGACCAGGTGGGGGCAGTTTGCTTTTGCCGCGATCTTATACGGTCTCTGGGAACTTTAAGTATTAGAAACGAACATAGATTTATATCAACTGCTGTCGTGGCGCGGTTGGTTGCTCTGTACCTCGAGAGCGTGACGATTTTTGGATCGCGGGCTCGAGACCAGGTGGGGGCAGTTTGCTTTTGCCGCGATCTCATACGGTCTCTGGGAACTTTAAGTATTAGAAACGAACATAGATTTATATCAACTGCTGTCGTGGCGCGGTTGGTTGCTCTGTACCTCGAGAGCGTGACGTATTTTGGATCGCGGGCTCGAGACCAGGTGGGGCAGTTTGCTTTTGCCGCGATCTTATACGGTCTCTGGGAACTTTAAGTATTAGAAACGAACATAGATTTATATCAACTGCTGTCGTGGCGCGGTTGGTTGCTCTGTACCTCCAGTGCGTGACGTATTTTGGATCGCGGGCTCGAGACCAGGTGGGGGCAGTTTGCTTTTGCCGCGATCTGGTACGGTCTCTGGAAGTTTAAGTATTAGAAACGAACATAGATTTATATCAACTGCTGTCGTGGCGCGGTTGGTTGCTCTGTACCTCGAGAGCGTGACGATTTTTGGATCGCGGGCTCGAGACCAGGTGGGGGCAGTTTGCTTTTGCCGCGATCTCATACGGTCTCTGGGAACTTTAAGTATTAGAAACGAACATAGATTTATATCAACTGCTGTCGTGGCGCGGTTGGTTGCTCTGTACCTCGAGAGCGTGACGTATTTTGGATCGCGGGCTCGAGACCAGGTGGGGCAGTTTGCTTTTGCCGCGATCTGGTACGGTCTCTGGAACTTTAAGTATTAGAAACGAACATAGATTTATATCAACTGCTGTCGTGGCGCGGTTGGTTGCTCTGTACCTCGAGAGCGTGACGTATTTTGGATCGCGGGCTCGAGACCAGGTGGGGGCAGTTTGCTTTTGCCGCGATCTCATACGGTCTCTGGGAACTTTAAGTATTAGAAACGAACATAGATTTATATCAACTGCTGTCGTGGCGCGGTTGGTTGCTCTGTACCTCGAGAGCGTGACGTATTTTGGATCGCGGGCTCGAGACCAGGTGGGGGCAGTTTGCTTTTGCCGCGATCTCATACGGTCTCTGGGAACTTTAAGTATTAGAAACGAACATAGATTTATATCAACTGCTGTCGTGGCGCGGTTGGTTGCTCTGTAACTCGAGAGCGTGACGTATTTTGGATCGCGGGCTCGAGACCAGGTGGGGGCAGTTTGCTTTTGCCGCGATCTGGTACGGTCTCTGGGAACTTTAAGTATTAGAAACGAACATAGATTTATATCAACTGCTGTCGTGGCGCGGTTGGTTGCTCTGTACCTCGAGAGCGTGACGTATTTTGGATCGCGGGCTCAAGACCAGGTGGGGGCAGTTTGCTTTTGCCGCGATCTCATACGGTCTCTGGGAACTTTAAGTATTAGAAACGAACATAGATTTATATCAACTGCTGTCGTGGCGCGGTTGGTTGCTCTGTACCTCGAGAGCGTGACGTATTTTGGATCGCGGGCTCGAGACCAGGTGGGGACAGTTTGCTTTTGCCGCGATCTTATACGGTCTCTGGGAACTTTAAGTATTAGAAACGAACATAGATTTATATCAACTGCTGTCGTGGCGCGGTTGGTTGCTCTGTACCTCGAGAGCGTGACGTATTTTGGATCGCGGGCTCGAGACCAGGTGGGGGCAGTTTGCTTTTGCCGCGATCTTATACGGTCTCTGGGAACTTTAAGTATTAGAAACGAACATAGATTTATATCAACTGCTGTCGTGGCGCGGTTGGTTGCTATGTACCTCGAGAGCGTGACGTATTTTGGATCGCGGGCTCGAGACCAGGTGGGGGCAGTTTGCTTTTGCCGCGATCTCATACGGTCTCTGGGAACTTTAAGTATTAGAAACGAACATAGATTTATATCAACTGCTGTCGTGGCGCGGTTGGTTGCTCTGTACCTCGAGAGCGTGACGTATTTTGGATCGCGGGCTCGAGACCAGGTGGGGGCAGTTTGCTTTTGCCGCGATCTCATACGGTCTCTTGAACTTTAAGTATTAGAAACGAACATAGATTTATATCAACTGCTGTCGTGGCGCGGTTGGTTGCTCTGTACCTCGAGAGCGTGACGTATTTTGGATCGCGGGCTCGAGACCAGGTGGGGGAAGTTTGCTTTTGCCGCGATCTTATACGGTCTCTGGAACTTTAAGTATTAGAAACGAACATAGATTTATATCAACTGCTGTCGTGGCGCGGTTGGTTGCTCTGTACCTCGAGAGCGTGACGTATTTTGGATCGCGGGCTCGAGGATCGCGGGCTCGAGACCAGGTGGGGGCAGTTTGCTTTTGCCGCGATCTTATACGGTCTCTGGAACTTTAAGTATTAGAAACGAACATAGATTTATATCAACTGCTGTCGTGGCGCGGTTGGTTGCTCTGTACCTCGAGAGCGTGACGTATTTTGGATCGCGGGCTCGAGACCAGGTGGGGGCAGTTTGCTTTTGCCGCGATCTTATACGGTCTCTGGGAACTTTAAGTATTAGAAACGAACATAGATTTATATCAACTGCTGTCGTGGCGCGGTTGGTTGCTCTGTACCTCGAGAGCGTGACGTATTTTGGATCGCGGGCTCGAGACCAGGTGGGGGCAGTTTGCTTTTGCCGCGATCTGGTACGGTCTCTGGAAGTTTAAGTATTAGAAACGAACATAGATTTATATCAACTGCTGTCGTGGCGCGGTTGGTTGCTCTGTACCTCGAGAGCGTGACGATTTTTGGATCGCGGGCTCGAGACCAGGTGGGGGCAGTTTGCTTTTGCCGCGATCTCATACGGTCTCTGGGAACTTTAAGTATTAGAAACGAACATAGATTTATATCAACTGCTGTCGTGGCGCGGTTGGTTGCTCTGTACCTCGAGAGCGTGACGTATTTTGGATCGCGGGCTCGAGACCAGGTGGGGCAGTTTGCTTTTGCCGCGATCTGGTACGGTCTCTGGAACTTTAAGTATTAGAAACGAACATAGATTTATATCAACTGCTGTCGTGGCGCGGTTGGTTGCTCTGTACCTCGAGAGCGTGACGTATTTTGGATCGCGGGCTCGAGACCAGGTGGGGGCAGTTTGCTTTTGCCGCGATCTCATACGGTCTCTGGGAACTTTAAGTATTAGAAACGAACATAGATTTATATCAACTGCTGTCGTGGCGCGGTTGGTTGCTCTGTACCTCGAGAGCGTGACGTATTTTGGATCGCGGGCTCGAGACCAGGTGGGGGCAGTTTGCTTTTGCCGCGATCTCATACGGTCTCTGGGAACTTTAAGTATTAGAAACGAACATAGATTTATATCAACTGCTGTCGTGGCGCGGTTGGTTGCTCTGTACCTCGAGAGCGTGACGTATTTTGGATCGCGGGCTCGAGACCAGGTGGGGGCAGTTTGCTTTTGCCGCGATCTGGTACGGTCTCTGGGAACTTTAAGTATTAGAAACGAACATAGATTTATATCAACTGCTGTCGTGGCGCGGTTGGTTGCTCTGTACCTCGAGAGCGTGACGTATTTTGGATCGCGGGCTCAAGACCAGGTGGGGGCAGTTTGCTTTTGCCGCGATCTCATACGGTCTCTGGGAACTTTAAGTATTAGAAACGAACATAGATTTATATCAACTGCTGTCGTGGCGCGGTTGGTTGCTCTGTACCTCGAGAGCGTGACGTATTTTGGATCGCGGGCTCGAGACCAGGTGGGGACAGTTTGCTTTTGCCGCGATCTTATACGGTCTCTGGGAACTTTAAGTATTAGAAACGAACATAGATTTATATCAACTGCTGTCGTGGCGCGGTTGGTTGCTCTGTACCTCGAGAGCGTGACGTATTTTGGATCGCGGGCTCGAGACCAGGTGGGGGCAGTTTGCTTTTGCCGCGATCTTATACGGTCTCTGGGAACTTTAAGTATTAGAAACGAACATAGATTTATATCAACTGCTGTCGTGGCGCGGTTGGTTGCTATGTACCTCGAGAGCGTGACGTATTTTGGATCGCGGGCTCGAGACCAGGTGGGGGCAGTTTGCTTTTGCCGCGATCTCATACGGTCTCTGGGAACTTTAAGTATTAGAAACGAACATAGATTTATATCAACTGCTGTCGTGGCGCGGTTGGTTGCTCTGTACCTCGAGAGCGTGACGTATTTTGGATCGCGGGCTCGAGACCAGGTGGGGGCAGTTTGCTTTTGCCGCGATCTCATACGGTCTCTTGAACTTTAAGTATTAGAAACGAACATAGATTTATATCAACTGCTGTCGTGGCGCGGTTGGTTGCTCTGTACCTCGAGAGCGTGACGTATTTTGGATCGCGGGCTCGAGACCAGGTGGGGGAAGTTTGCTTTTGCCGCGATCTTATACGGTCTCTGGAACTTTAAGTATTAGAAACGAACATAGATTTATATCAACTGCTGTCGTGGCGCGGTTGGTTGCTCTGTACCTCGAGAGCGTGACGTATTTTGGATCGCGGGCTCGAGACTAGGTGGGACAGTTTGCTTTTGCCGCGATCTTATACGGTCTCTGGAACTTTAAGTATTAGAAACGAACATAGATTTATATCAACTGCTGTCGTGGCGCGGTTGGTTGCTCTGTACCTCGAGAGCGTGACGTATTTTGGATCGCGGGCTCGAGACCAGGTGGGACAGTTTGCTTTTGCTGCGATCTTATACGGTCTCTGGAACTTTAAGTATTAGAAACGAACATAGATTTATATCAACTGCTGTCGTGGCGCGGTTGGTTGCTCTGTACCTCGAGAGCGTGACGTATTTTGGATCGCGGGCTCGAGACCAGGTGGGGGCAGTTTGCTTTTGCCGCGATCTCATACGGTCTCTGGGAACTTTAAGTATTAGAAACGAACATAGATTTATATCAACTGCTGTCGTGGCGCGGTTGGTTGCTCTGTACCTCGAGAGCGTGACGTATTTTGGATCGCGGGCTCGAGACCAGGTGGGGCAGTTTGCTTTTGCCGCGATCTTATACGGTCTCTGGGAACTTTAAGTATTAGAAACGAACATAGATTTATATCAACTGCTGTCGTGGCGCTGTTGGTTGCTCTGTACCTCGAGAGCGTGACGTATTTTGGATCGCGGGCTCGAGACCAGGTGGGGGCAGTTTGCTTTTGCCGCGATCTCGTACGGTCTCTGGAACTTTAAGTATTAGAAACGAACATAGATTTATATCAACTGCTGTCGTGGCGCGGTTGGTTGCTCTGTACCTCGAGAGCGTGACGTATTTTGGATCGCGGGCTCGAGACCAGGTGGGGCAGTTTGCTTTTGCCGCGATCTTATACGGTCTCTGTGAACTTTAAGTATTAGAAACGAACATAGATTTATATCAACTGCTGTCGTGGCGCGGTTGGTTGCTCTGTACCTCGAGAGCGTGACGTATTTTGGATCGCGGGCTCGAGACCAGGTGGGGGCAGTTTGCTTTTGCCGCGATCTTATACGGTCTCTGGGAACTTTAAGCATTAGAAACGAACATAGATTTATATCAACTGCTGTCGTGGCGCGGTTGGTTGCTCTGTACCTCGAGAGCGTGACGTATTTTGGATCGCGGGCTCGAGACCAGGTGGGGGCAGTTTGCTTTTGCCGCGATCTCATACGGTCTCTGGGAACTTTAAGTATTAGAAACGAACATAGATTTATATCAACTGCTGTCGTGGCGCGGTTGGTTGCTCTGTACCTCGAGAGCGTGACGTATTTTGGATCGCGGGCTCGAGACCAGGTGGGGGGAGTTTGCTTTTGCCGCGATCTGGTACGGTCTCTGGGAAATTTAAGTATTAGAAACGAACATAGATTTATATCAACTGCTGTCGTGGCGCGGTTGGTTGCTCTGTACCTCGAGAGAGTGACGTATTTTGGATCGCGGGCTCGAGACCAGGTGGGGGCAGTTTGCTTTTGCCGCGATCTTATACGGTCTCTGGGAACTTTAAGCATTAGAAACGAACATAGATTTATATCAACTGCTGTCGTGGCGCGGTTGGTTGCTCTGTACCTCGAGAGCGTGACGTATTTTGGATCGCGGGCTCGAGACCAGGTGGGGGCAGTTTGCTTTTGCCGCGATCTCATACGGTCTCTGGGAACTTTAAGTATTAGAAACGAACATAGATTTATATCAACTGCTGTCGTGGCGCGGTTGGTTGCTCTGTACCTCGAGAGCGTGACGTATTTTGGATCGCGGGCTCGAGACCAGGTGGGGCAGTTTGCTTTTGCCGCGATCTTATACGGTCTCTGGGAACTTTAAGTATTAGAAACGAACATAGATTTATATCAACTGCTGTCGTGGCGCGGTTGGTTGCTCTGTACCTCGAGAGCGTGACGTATTTTGGATCGCGGGCTCGAGACCAGGTGGGGCAGTTTGCTTTTGCCGCGATCTTATACGGTCTCTGGGAACTTTAAGTATTAGAAACGAACATAGATTTATATCAACTGCTGTCGTGGCGCTGTTGGTTGCTCTGTACCTCGAGAGCGTGACGTATTTTGGATCGCGGGCTCGAGACCAGGTGGGGGCAGTTTGCTTTTGCCGCGATCTCGTACGGTCTCTGGAACTTTAAGTATTAGAAACGAACATAGATTTATATCAACTGCTGTCGTGGCGCGGTTGGTTGCTCTGTACCTCGAGAGCGTGACGTATTTTGGATCGCGGGCTCGAGACCAGGTGGGGCAGTTTGCTTTTGCCGCGATCTTATACGGTCTCTGTGAACTTTAAGTATTAGAAACGAACATAGATTTATATCAACTGCTGTCGTGGCGCGGTTGGTTGCTCTGTACCTCGAGAGCGTGACGTATTTTGGATCGCGTTCTCGAGACCAGGTGGGGGCAGTTTGCTTTTGCCGCGATCTCATACGGTCTCTGGGAACTTTAAGCATTAGAAACGAACATAGATTTATATCAACTGCTGTCGTGGCGCGGTTGGTTGCTCTGTACCTCGAGAGCGTGACGTATTTTGGATCGCGGGCTCGAGACCAGGTGGGGGCAGTTTGCTTTTGCCGCGATCTCATACGGTCTCTGGGAACTTTAAGTATTAGAAACGAACATAGATTTATATCAACTGCTGTCGTGGCGCGGTTGGTTGCTCTGTACCTCGAGAGCGTGACGTATTTTGGATCGCGGGCTCGAGACCAGGTGGGGCAGTTTGCTTTTTGTCGCGATCTTATACGGTCTCTGGGAACTTTAAGTATTAGAAACGAACATAGATTTATATCAACTGCTGTCGTGGCGCTGTTGGTTGCTCTGTACCTCGAGAGCGTGACGTATTTTGGATCGCGGGCTCGAGACCAGGTGGGGGCAGTTTGCTTTTGCCGCGATCTCGTACGGTCTCTGGAACTTTAAGTATTAGAAACGAACATAGATTTATATCAACTGCTGTCGTGGCGCGGTTGGTTGCTCTGTACCTCGAGAGCGTGACGTATTTTGGATCGCGGGCTCGAGACCAGGTGGGGCAGTTTGCTTTTGCCGCGATCTCATACGGTCTCTGGGAAATTTAAGTATTAGAAACGAACATAGATTTATATCAACTGCTGTCGTGGCGCGGTTGGTTGCTCTGTACCTCGAGAGCGTGACGTATTTTGGATCGCGGGCTCGAGACCAGGTGGGGCAGTTTGCTTTTGCCGCGATCTTATACGGTCTCTGGGAACTTTAAGTATTAGAAACGAACATAGATTTATATCAACTGCTGTCGTGGCGCTGTTGGTTGCTCTGTACCTCGAGAGCGTGACGTATTTTGGATCGCGGGCTCGAGACCAGGTGGGGGCAGTTTGCTTTTGCCGCGATCTCGTACGGTCTCTGGAACTTTAAGTATTAGAAACGAACATAGATTTATATCAACTGCTGTCGTGGCGCGGTTGGTTGCTCTGTACCTCGAGAGCGTGACGTATTTTGGATCGCGGGCTCGAGACCAGGTGGGGCAGTTTGCTTTTGCCGCGATCTTATACGGTCTCTGTGAACTTTAAGTATTAGAAACGAACATAGATTTATATCAACTGCTGTCGTGGCGCGGTTGGTTGCTCTGTACCTCGAGAGCGTGACGTATTTTGGATCGCGGGCTCGAGACCAGGTGGAGGCAGTTTGCTTTTGCCGCGATCTCATACGGTCTCTGGGAAATTTAAGTATTAGAAACGAACATAGATTTATATCAACTGCTGTCGTGGCGCGGTTGGTTGCTCTGTACCTCGAGAGCGTGACGTATTTTGGATCGCGGGCTCGAGACCAGGTGGGGGCAGTTTCCTTTGGCCGCGATCTCATACGGTCTCTGGGAACTTTAAGTATTAGAAACGAACATAGATTTATATCAACTGCTGTCGTGGCGCGGTTGGTTGCTCTGTACCTCGAGAGCGTGACGTATTTTGGATCGCGGGCTCGAGACCAGGTGGGGGCAGTTTGCTTTTGCCGCGATCTTATACGGTCTCTGGGAACTTTAAGTATTAGAAACGAACATAGATTTATATCAACTGCTGTCGTGGCGCGGTTGGTTGCTCTGTACCTCGAGAGCGTGACGTATTTTGGATCGCGGGCTCGCGACCAGGTGGGGGCAGTTTGCTTTTGCCGCGATCTTATACGGTCTCTGGGAAATTTAAGTATTAGAAACGAACATAGATTTATATCAACTGCTGTCGTGGCGCGGTTGGTTGCTCTGTATCTCGAGAGCGTGACGTATTTTGGATCGCGGGCTCGAGACCAGGTGGGGGCAGTTTGCTTTTGCCGCGATCTTATACGGTCTCTGGGAACTTTAAGTATTAGAAACGAACATAGATTTATATCAACTGCTGTCGTGGCGCGGTTGGTTGCTCTGTACCTCGAGAGCGTGACGTATTTTGGATCGCGGGCTCGAGACCAGGTGGGGGCAGTTTGCTTTTGCCGCGATCTCGTACTGTCTCTGGAACTTTAAGTATTAGAAACGAACATAGATTTATATCAACTGCTGTCGTGGCGCGGTTGGTTGCTCTGTAACTCGAGAGCGTGACGTATTTTGGATCGCGGGCTCGAGACCAGGTGGGGCAGTTTGCATTTGCCGCGATCTCATACGGTCTCTGGAAACTTAAAGTATTAGAAACGAACGTAGATTTATATCAACTGCTGTCGTGGCGCGGTTGGTTGCTCTGTACCTCGAGAGCGTGACGTATTTTGGATCGCGGGCTCGAGACCAGGTGGGGGCAGTTTGCTTTTGCCGCGATCTTATACGGTCTCTGGGAACTTTAAGTATTAGAAACGAACATAGATTTATATCAACTGCTGTCGTGGCGCGGTTGGTTGCTCTGTACCTCGAGAGCGTGACGTATTTTGGATCGCGGGCTCGAGACCAGGTGGGGCAGTTTGCTTTTGCCGCGATCTGGTACGGTCTCTGGAACTTTAAGTATTAGAAACGAACATAGATTTATATCAACTGCTGTCGTGGCGCGGTTGGTTGCTCTGTACCTCGAGAGCGTGACGTATTTTGGATCGCGGGCTCGAGACCAGGTGGGGGCAGTTTGCTTTTGCCGCGATCTTATACGGTCTCTGGGAACTTTAAGTATTAGAAACGAACATAGATTTATATCAACTGCTGTCGTGGCGCGGTTGGTTGCTCTGTACCTCGAGAGCGTGACGTATTTTGGATCGCGGGCTTGAGACCAGGTGGGGGCAGTTTGCTTTTGCCGCGATCTTATACGGTCTCTGGGAACTTTAAGTATTAGAAACGAACATAGATTTATATCAACTGCTGTCGTGGCGCGGTTGGTTGCTCTGTAACTCGAGAGCGTGACGTATTTTGGATCGCGGGCTCGAGACCAGGTGGGGGCAGTTTGCTTTTGCCGCGATCTTATACGGTCTCTGGAACTTTAAGTATTAGAAACGAACATAGATTTATATCAACTGCTGTCGTGGCGCGGTTGGTTGCTCTGTACCTCGAGAGCGTGACGTATTTTGGATCGCGGGCTCGAGACCAGGTGGGGGCAGTTTGCTTTTGCCGCGATCTCATACGGTCTCTGGGAACTTTAAGTATTAGAAACGAACATAGATTTATATCAACTGCTGTCGTGGCGCGGTTGGTTGCTCTGTACCTCGAGAGCGTGACGTATTTTGGATCGCGGGCTCGAGACCAGGTGGGGGCAGTTTGCTTTTGCCGCGATCTTTTTCGGTCTCTGGGAACTTTAAGTATTAGAAACGAACATAGATTTATATCAACTGCTGTCGTGGCGCGGTTGGTTGCTCTGTAACTCGAGAGCGTGACGTATTTTGGATCGCGGGCTCGAGACCAGGTTTGGGCAGTTTGCTTTTGCCGCGATCTCATACGGTCTCTGGAAACTTTAAGTATTAGAAACGAACATAGATTTATATCAACTGCTGTCGTGGCGCGGTTGGTTGCTCTGTACCTCGAGAGCGTGACGTATTTTGGATCGCGGGCTCGAGACCAGGTGGGGGCAGTTTGCTTTTGCCGCGATCTGGTACGGTCTCTGGGAACTTTAAGTATTAGAAACGAACATAGATTTATATCAACTGCTGTCGTGGCGCGGTTGGTTGCTCTGTACCTCGAGAGCGTGACGTATTTTGGATCGCGGGCTCGAGACCAGGTGGGGCAGTTTGCTTTTGCCGCGATCTGGTACGGTCTCTGGAACTTTAAGTATTAGAAACGAACATAGATTTATATCAACTGCTGTCGTGGCGCGGTTGGTTGCTCTGTACCTCGAGAGCGTGACGTATTTTGGATCGCGGGCTCGAGACCAGGTGGGGGCAGTTTGCTTTTGCCGCGATCTCATACGGTCTCTGGGAACTTTAAGTATTAGAAACGAACATAGATTTATATCAACTGCTGTCGTGGCGCGGTTGGTTGCTCTGTAACTCGAGAGCGTGACGTATTTTGGATCGCGGGCTCGAGACCAGGTGGGGGCAGTTTGCTTTTGCCGCGATCTCGTACGGTCTCTGGGAACTTTAAGTATTAGAAACGAACATAGATTTATATCAACTGCTGTCGTGGCGCGGTTGGTTGCTATGTACCTCGAGAGCGTGACGTATTTTGGATCGCGGGCTTGAGACCAGGTGGGGGCAGTTTGCTTTAGCCGCGATCTCATACGGTCTCTGGGAACTTTAAGTATTAGAAACGAACATAGATTTATATCAACTGCTGTCGTGGCGCGGTTGGTTGCTCTGTACCTCGAGAGCGTGACGTATTTTGGATCGCGGGCTCGAGACCAGGTGGGGGCAGTTTGCTTTTGCCGCGATCTCATACGGTCTCTGGGAACTTTAAGTATTAGAAACGAACGTAGATTTATATCAACTGCTGTCGTGGCGCGGTTGGTTGCTCTGTACCTCGAGAGCGTGACGTATTTTGGATCGCGGGCTCGAGACCAGGTGGGGGCAGTTTGCTTTTGCCGCGATCTGATACGGTCTCTGGAACTTTAAGTATTAGAAACGAACATAGATTTATATCAACTGCTGTCGTGGCGCGGTTGGTTGCTCTGTACCTCGAGAGCGTGACGTATTTTGGATCGCGGGCTCGAGACCAGGTGGGGGCAGTTTGCTTTTGCCGCGATCTTATACGGTCTCTTGGAACTTTAAGTATTAGAAACGAACATAGATTTATATCAACTGCTGTCGTGGCGCGGTTGGTTGCTCTGTACCTCGAGAGCGTGACGTATTTTGGATCGCGGGCTCGAGACCAGGTGGGGGCAGTTTGCTTTTGCCGCGATCTTATACGGTCTCTTGGAACTTTAAGTATTAGAAACGAACATAGATTTATATCAACTGCTGTCGTGGCGCGGTTGGTTGCTCTGTACCTCGAGAGCGTGACGTATTTTGGATCGCGGGCTCGAGACCAGGTGGGGGCAGTTTGCTTTTGCCGCGATCTCATACGGTCTCTGGGAACTTTAAGTATTAGAAACGAACATAGATTTATATCAACTGCTGTCGTGGCGCGGTTGGTTGTGCTCTGTACCTCGAGAGCGTGACGTATTTTGGATCGCGGGCTCAACACCAGGTGGGGGCAGTTTGCTTTTGCCGCGATCTCATACGGTCTCTGGGAACTTTAAGTATTAGAAACGAACATAGATTTATATCAACTGCTGTCGTGGCGCGGTTGGTTGCTCTGTACCTCGAGAGCGTGACGTATTTTGGATCGCGGGCTCGAGACCAGGTGGGGGCAGTTTGCTTTTGCCGCGATCTCATACGGTCTCTGGGAAATTTAAGTATTAGAAACGAACATAGATTTATATCAACTGCTGTCGTGGCGCGGTTGGTTGCTCTGTACCTCGAGAGCGTGACGTATTTTGGATCGCGGGCTCGAGACCAGGTGGGGGCAGTTTGCTTTTGCCGCGATCTCATACGGTCTCTGGGAAATTTAAGTATTAGAAACGAACATAGATTTATATCAACTGCTGTCGTGGCGCGGTTGGTTGCTCTGTACCTCGAGAGCGTGACGTATTTTGGATCGCGGGCTCAAGACCAGGTGGGGGCAGTTTGCTTTTGCCGCGATCTTATACGGTCTCTGGGAACTTTAAGCATTAGAAACGAACATAGATTTATATCAACTGCTGTCGTGGCGCGGTTGGTTGCTCTGTACCTCGAGAGCGTGACGTATTTTGGATCGCGGGCTCGAGACCAGGTGGGGGCAGTTTGCTTTTGCCGCGATCTTATACGGTCTCTGGGAACTTTAAGTATTAGAAACGAACATAGATTTATATCAACTGCTGTCGTGGCGCGGTTGGTTGCTCTGTACCTCGAGAGCGTGACGTATTTTGGATCGCGGGCTCGAGACCAGGTGGGGGCAGTTTGCTTTTGCCGCGATCTCATACGGTCTCTGGGAACTTTAAGTATTAGAAACGAACGTAGATTTATATCAACTGCTGTCGTGGCGCGGTTGGTTGCTCTGTACCTCGAGAGCGTGACGTATTTTGGATCGCGGGCTCGAGACCAGGTGGGGGCAGTTTGCTTTTGCCGCGATCTGATACGGTCTCTGGAACTTTAAGTATTAGAAACGAACATAGATTTATATCAACTGCTGTCGTGGCGCGGTTGGTTGCTCTGTACCTCGAGAGCGTGACGTATTTTGGATCGCGGGCTCGAGACCAGGTGGGGGCAGTTTGCTTTTGCCGCGATCTTATACGGTCTCTTGGAACTTTAAGTATTAGAAACGAACATAGATTTATATCAACTGCTGTCGTGGCGCGGTTGGTTGCTCTGTACCTCGAGAGCGTGACGTATTTTGGATCGCGGGCTCGAGACCAGGTGGGGGCAGTTTGCTTTTGCCGCGATCTTATACGGTCTCTTGGAACTTTAAGTATTAGAAACGAACATAGATTTATATCAACTGCTGTCGTGGCGCGGTTGGTTGCTCTGTACCTCGAGAGCGTGACGTATTTTGGATCGCGGGCTCGAGACCAGGTGGGGGCAGTTTGCTTTTGCCGCGATCTCATACGGTCTCTGGGAACTTTAAGTATTAGAAACGAACATAGATTTATATCAACTGCTGTCGTGGCGCGGTTGGTTGTGCTCTGTACCTCGAGAGCGTGACGTATTTTGGATCGCGGGCTCAACACCAGGTGGGGGCAGTTTGCTTTTGCCGCGATCTCATACGGTCTCTGGGAACTTTAAGTATTAGAAACGAACATAGATTTATATCAACTGCTGTCGTGGCGCGGTTGGTTGCTCTGTACCTCGAGAGCGTGACGTATTTTGGATCGCGGGCTCGAGACCAGGTGGGGGCAGTTTGCTTTTGCCGCGATCTCATACGGTCTCTGGGAAATTTAAGTATTAGAAACGAACATAGATTTATATCAACTGCTGTCGTGGCGCGGTTGGTTGCTCTGTACCTCGAGAGCGTGACGTATTTTGGATCGCGGGCTCGAGACCAGGTGGGGGCAGTTTGCTTTTGCCGCGATCTCATACGGTCTCTGGGAAATTTAAGTATTAGAAACGAACATAGATTTATATCAACTGCTGTCGTGGCGCGGTTGGTTGCTCTGTACCTCGAGAGCGTGACGTATTTTGGATCGCGGGCTCAAGACCAGGTGGGGGCAGTTTGCTTTTGCCGCGATCTTATACGGTCTCTGGGAACTTTAAGCATTAGAAACGAACATAGATTTATATCAACTGCTGTCGTGGCGCGGTTGGTTGCTCTGTACCTCGAGAGCGTGACGTATTTTGGATCGCGGGCTCGAGACCAGGTGGGGGCAGTTTGCTTTTGCCGCGATCTTATACGGTCTCTGGGAACTTTAAGTATTAGAAACGAACATAGATTTATATCAACTGCTGTCGTGGCGCGGTTGGTTGCTCTGTACCTCGAGAGCGTGACGTATTTTGGATCGCGGGCTCGAGACCAGGTGGGGGCAGTTTGCTTTTGCCGCGATCTCATACGGTCTCTGGGAACTTTAAGTATTAGAAACGAACATAGATTTATATCAACTGCTGTCGTGGCGCGGTTGGTTGCTCTGTACCTCGAGAGCGTGACGTATTTTGGATCGCGGGCTCGAGACCAGGTGGGGGCAGTTTGCTTTTGCCGCGATCTCGTACGGTCTCTGGAACTTTAAGTATTAGAAACGAACATAGATTTATATCAACTGCTGTCGTGGCGCGGTTGGTTGCTCTGTACCTCGAGAGCGTGACGTATTTTGGATCGCGGGCTCGAGACCAGGTGGGGGCAGTTTGCTTTTGCCGCGATCTTGTACGGTCTCTGTGAAATTTAAGTATTAGAAACGAACATAGATTTATATCAACTGCTGTCGTGGCGCGGTTGGTTGCTCTGTACCTCGAGAGCGTGACGTATTTTGGATCGCGGGCTCGAGACCAGGTGGGGGCAGTTTGCTTTTGCCGCGATCTGGTACGGTCTCTCGGAAATTTAAGTATTAGAAACGAACATAGATTTATATCAACTGCTGTCGTGGCGCGGTTGGTTGCTCTGTACCTCGAGAGCGTGACGTATTTTGGATCGCGGGCTCGAGACCAGGTGGGGGCAGTTTGCTTTTGCCGCGATCTCATACGGTCTCTGGGAACTTTAAGTATTAGAAACGAACATAGATTTATATCAACTGCTGTCGTGGCGCGGTTGGTTGCTCTGTACCTCGAGAGCGTGACGTATTTTGGATCGCGGGCTCGAGACCAGGTGGGGGCAGTTTGCTTTTGCCGCGATCTTATACGGTCTCTGGGAACTTTAAGTATTAGAAACGAACATAGATTTATATCAACTGCTGTCGTGGCGCGGTTGGTTGCTCTGTACCTCGAGAGCGTGACGTATTTTGGATCGCGGGCTCGCGACCAGGTGGGGCAGTTTGCTTTTGCCGCGATCTTATACGGTCTCTGGGAACTTTAAGTATTAGAAACGAACATAGATTTATATCAACTGATGTCGTGGCGCGGTTGGTTGCTCTGTACCTCGAGAGCGTGACGTATTTTGGATCGCGGGCTCGAGACCAGGTGGGGGCAGTTTGCTTTTGCCGCGATCTTATACGGTCTCTGGGAACTTTAAGTATTAGAAACGAACATAGATTTATGTCAACTGCTGTCGTGGCGCGGTTGGTTGCTCTGTACCTCGAGAGCGTGACGTATTTTGGATCGCGGGCTCGAGACCAGGTGGGGGCAGTTTGCTTTTGCCGCGATCTCGTACTGTCTCTGGAACTTTAAGTATTAGAAACGAACATAGATTTATATCAACTGCTGTCGTGGCGCGGTTGGTTGCTCTGTACCTCGAGAGCGTGACGTATTTTGGATCGCGGGCTCGAGACCAGGTGGGGCAGTTTGCTTTTGCCGCGATCTTATACGGTCTCTGGGAACTTTAAGTATTAGAAACGAACATAGATTTATATCAACTGCTGTCGTGGCGCGGTTGGTTGCTCTGTACCTCGAGAGCGTGACGATTTTTGGATCGCGGGCTCGAGACCAGGTGGGTGCAGTTTGCTTTTGCCGCGATCTTGTACGGTCTCTGGAACTTTAAGTATTAGAAACGAAAATAGATTTATATCAACTGCTGTCGTGGCGCGGTTGGTTGCTCTGTAACTCGAGAGCGTGACGTATTTTGGATCGCGGGCTCGAGACCAGGTGGGGGCAGTTTGCTTTTGCCGCGATCTCATACGGTCTCTGGGAACTTTAAGTATTAGAAACGAACATAGATTTATATCAACTGCTGTCGTGGCGCGGTTGGTTGCTCTGTAACTCGAGAGCGTGACGTATTTTGGATCGCGGGCTCGAGACCAGGTGGGGGCAGTTTGCTTTTGCCGCGATCTCATACGGTCTCTGGGAACTTTAAGTATTAGAAACGAACATAGATTTATATCAACTGCTGTCGTGGCGCGGTTGGTTGCTCTGTACCTCGAGAGCGTGACGTATTTTGGATCGCGGGCTCGAGACCAGGTGGGGGCAGTTTGCTTTTGCCGCGATCTTATTCGGTCTCTGGGAACTTTAAGTATTAGAAACGAACATAGAATTATATCAACTGCTGTCGTGGCGCGGTTGGTTGCTCTGTAACTCGAGAGCGTGACGTATTTTGGATCGCGGGCTCGAGACCAGGTGGGGCAGTTTGCTTTTGCCGCGATCTCATACGGTCTCTGGAAACTTTAAGTATTAGAAACGAACATAGATTTATATCAACTGCTGTCGTGGCGCGGTTGGTTGCTCTGTACCTCGAGAGCGTGACGTATTTTGGATCGCGGGCTCGAGACCAGGTGGGGGCAGTTTGCTTTTGCCGCGATCTTATACGGTCTCTGGGAACTTTAAGTATTAGAAACGAACATAGATTTATATCAACTGCTGTCGTGGCGCGGTTGGTTGCTCTGTACCTCGAGAGCGTGACGTATTTTGGATCGCGGGCTCGAGACCAGGTGGGGACAGTTTGCTTTTGCCGCGATCTGGTACGGTCTCTGGAACTTTAAGTATTAGAAACTAACATAGATTTATATCAACTGCTGTCGTGGCGCGGTTGGTTGCTCTGTACCTCGAGAGCGTGACGTATTTTGGATCGCGGGCTCGAGACCAGGTGGGGGCAGTTTGCTTTTGCCGCGATCTTATACGGTCTCTGGGAACTTTAAGTATTAGAAACGAACATAGATTTATATCAACTGCTGTCGTGGCGCGGTTGGTTGCTCTGTAACTCGAGAGCGTGACGTATTTTGGATCGCGGGCTCGAGACCAGGTGGGGGCAGTTTGCTTTTGCCGCGATCTTATACGTTCTCTGGAACTCTAAGTATTAGAAACGAACATAGATTTATATCAACTGCTGTCGTGGCGCGGTTGGTTGCTCTGTACCTCGAGAGCGTGACGTATTTTGGATCGCGGGCTCGAGACCAGGTGGGGGTAGTTTGCTTTTGCCGCGATCTCATACGGTCTCTGGGAACTTTAAGTATTAGAAACGAACATAGATTTATATCAACTGCTGTCGTGGCGCGGTTGGTTGCTCTGTACCTCGAGAGCGTGACGTATTTTGGATCGCGGGCTCGAGACCAGGTGGGGGCAGTTTGCTTTTGCCGCGATCTCATACGGTCTCTGGGAAGTTTAAGTATTAGAAACGAACATAGATTTATATCAACTGCTGTCGTGGCGCGGTTGGTTGCTCTGTACCTCGAGAGCGTGACGTATTTTGGATCGCGGGCTCGAGACCAGGTGGGGCAGTTTGCTTTTGCCGCGATCTGGTACGGTCTCTGGGAACTTTAAGTATTAGAAACGAACATAGATTTATATCAACTGCTGTCGTGGCGCGGTTGGTTGCTCTGTACCTCGAGAGCGTGACGTATTTTGGATCGCGGGCTCGAGACCAGGTGGGGCAGTTTGCTTTTGCCGCGATCTGGTACGGTCTCTGGGAACTTTAAGTATTAGAAACGAACATAGATTTATATCAACTGCTGTCGTGGCGCGGTTGGTTGCTCTGTACCTCGAGAGCGTGACGTATTTTGGATCGCGGGCTCGAGACCAGGTGGGGGCAGTTTGCTTTTGCCGCGATCTCATACGGTCTCTGGGAACTTTAAGCATTAGAAACGAACATAGATTTATATCAACTGCTGTCGTGGCGCGGTTGGTTGCTCTGTACCTCGAGAGCGTGACGTATTTTGGATCGCGGGCTCGAGACCAGGTGGGGGCAGTTTGCTTTTGCCGCGATCTCATACGGTCTCTGGGAACTTTAAGCATTAGAAACGAACATAGATTTATATCAACTGCTGTCGTGGCGCGGTTGGTTGCTCTGTACCTCGAGAGCGTGACGTATTTTGGATCGCGGGCTCGAGACCAGGTGGGGGCAGTTTGCTTTTGCCGCGATCTCATACGGTCTCTGGGAACTTTAAGTATTAGAAACGAACATAGATTTATATCAACTGCTGTCGTGGCGCGGTTGGTTGCTCTGTACCTCGAGAGCGTGACGTATTTTGGATCGCGGGCTCGAGACCAGGTGGGGCAGTTTGCTTTTGCCGCGATCTTATACGGTCTCTGGGAACTTTAAGTATTAGAAACGAACATAGATTTATATCAACTGCTGTCGTGGCGCTGTTGGTTGCTCTGTACCTCGAGAGCGTGACGTATTTTGGATCGCGGGCTCGAGACCAGGTGGGGGCAGTTTGCTTTTGCCGCGATCTCGTACGGTCTCTGGAACTTTAAGTATTAGAAACGAACATAGATTTATATCAACTGCTGTCGTGGCGCGGTTGGTTGCTCTGTACCTCGAGAGCGTGACGTATTTTGGATCGCGGGCTCGAGACCAGGTGGGGCAGTTTGCTTTTGCCGCGATCTTATACGGTCTCTGTGAACTTTAAGTATTAGAAACGAACATAGATTTATATCAACTGCTGTCGTGGCGCGGTTGGTTGCTCTGTACCTCGAGAGCGTGACGTATTTTGGATCGCGGGCTCGAGACCAGGTGGGGGCAGTTTGCTTTTGCCGCGATCTTGTACGGTCTCTGGGAAATTTAAGTATTAGAAACGAACATAGATTTATATCAACTGCTGTCGTGGCGCGGTTGGTTGCTCTGTACCTCGAGAGCGTGACGTATTTTGGATCGCGGGCTCGAGACCAGGTGGGGGCAGTTTGCTTTTGCCGCGATCTCATACGGTCTCTGGGAACTTTAAGTATTAGAAACGAACATAGATTTATATCAACTGCTGTCGTGGCGCGGTTGGTTGCTCTGTACCTCGAGAGCGTGACGTATTTTGGATCGCGGGCTCGAGACCAGGTGGGGGCAGTTTGCTTTTGCCGCGATCTCATACGGTCTCTGGGAACTTTAAGTATTAGAAACGAACATAGATTTATATCAACTGCTGTCGTGGCGCGGTTGGTTGCTCTGTACCTCGAGAGCGTGACGTATTTTGGATCGCGGGCTCGAGACCAGGTGGGGGCAGTTTGCTTTTGCCGCGATCTCATACGGTCTCTGGGAAATTTAAGTATTAGAAACGAACATAGATTTATATCAACTGCTGTCGTGGCGCGGTTGGTTGCTCTGTACCTCGAGAGCGTGACGTATTTTGGATCGCGGGCTCGCGACCAGGTGGGGGCAGTTTGCTTTTGCCGCGATCTCATACGGTCTCTGGGAACTTTAAGTATTAGAAACGAACATAGATTTATATCAACTGCTGTCGTGGCGCGGTTTGTTGCTCTGTACCTCGAGAGCGTGACGTATTTTGGATCGCGGGCTCGCGACCAGGTGGGGACAGTTTGCTTTTGCCGCGATCTTATACGGTCTCTGGGAACTTTAAGTATTAGAAACTAACATAGATTTATATCAACTGCTGTCGTGGCGCGGTTGGTTGCTCTGTACCTCGAGAGCGTGACGTATTTTGGATCGCGGGCTCGAGACCAGGTGGGGGCAGTTTGCTTTTGCCGCGATCTTATACGGTCTCTGGGAACTTTAAGTATTAGAAACGAACATAGATTTATATCAACTGCTGTCGTGGCGCGGTTGGTTGCTCTGTACCTCGAGAGCGTGACGTATTTTGGATCGCGGGCTCGAGACCAGGTGGGGGCAGTTTGCTTTTGCCGCGATCTCGTACTGTCTCTGGAACTTTAAGTATTAGAAACGAACATAGATTTATATCAACTGCTGTCGTGGCGCGGTTGGTTGCTCTGTACCTCGAGAGCGTGACGTATTTTGGATCGCGGGCTCGAGACCAGGTGGGGCAGTTTGCTTTTGCCGCGATCTGGTACGGTCTCTGGAACTTTAAGTATTAGAAACGAACATAGATTTATATCAACTGCTGTCGTGGCGCGGTTGGTTGCTCTGTACCTCGAGAGCGTGACGTATTTTGGATCGCGGGCTCGAGACCAGGTGGGGGCAGTTTGCTTTTGCCGCGATCTTATTCGGTCTCTGGGAACTTTAAGTATTAGAAACGAACATAGATTTATATCAACTGCTGTCGTGGCGCGGTTGGTTGCTCTGTAACTCGAGAGCGTGACGTATTTTGGATCGCGGGCTCGAGACCAGGTGGGGCAGTTTGCATTTGCCGCGATCTCATACGGTCTCTGGAAACTTTAAGTATTAGAAACGAACATAGATTTATATCAACTGCTGTCGTGGCGCGGTTGGTTGCTCTGTACCTCGAGAGCGTGACGTATTTTGGATCGCGGGCTCGAGACCAGGTGGGGGCAGTTTGCTTTTGCCGCGATCTTATACGGTCTCTGGAAACTTTAAGTATTAGAAACGAACATAGATTTATATCAACTGCTGTCGTGGCGCGGTTGGTTGCTCTGTACCTCGAGAGCGTGACGTATTTTGGATCGCGGGCTCGAGACCAGGTGGGGCAGTTTGCTTTTGCCGCGATTTTATACGGTCTCTGGAACTTTAAGTATTAGAAACGAACATAGATTTATATCAACTGCTGTCGTGGCGCGGTTGGTTGCTCTGTACCTCGAGAGCGTGACGTATTTTGGATCGCGGGCTCGAGACCAGGTGGGGCAGTTTGCTTTTGCCGCGATCTGGTACGGTCTCTGGAACTTTAAGTATTAGAAACGAACATAGATTTATATCAACTGCTGTCGTGGCGCGGTTGGTTGCTCTGTACCTCGAGAGCGTGACGTATTTTGGATCGCGGGCTCGAGACCAGGTGGGGGCAGTTTGCTTTTGCCGCGATCTGGTACGGTCTCTGGGAACTTTAAGTATTAGAAACGAACATAGATTTATATCAACTGCTGTCGTGGCGCGGTTGGTTGCTCTGTAACTCGAGAGCGTGACGTATTTTGGATCGCGGGCTCGAGACCAGGTGGGGGCAGTTTGCTTTTGCCGCGATCTTATACGGTCTCTGGAACTTTAAGTATTAGAAACGAACATAGATTTATATCAACTGCTGTCGTGGCGCGGTTGGTTGCTCTGTACCTCGAGAGCGTGACGTATTTTGGATCGCGGGCTCGAGACCAGGTGGGGGCAGTTTGCTTTTGCCGCGATCTCATACGGTCTCTGGGAACTTTAAGTATTAGAAACGAACATAGATTTATATCAACTGCTGTCGTGGCGCGGTTGGTTGCTCTGTACCTCGAGAGCGTGACGTATTTTGGATCGCGGGCTCGAGACCAGGTGGGGGCAGTTTGCTTTTGCCGCGATCTTATTCGGTCTCTGGGAACTTTAAGTATTAGAAACGAACATAGATTTATATCAACTGCTGTCGTGGCGCGGTTGGTTGCTCTGTACCTCGAGAGCGTGACGTATTTTGGATCGCGGGCTCGAGACCAGGTGGGGCAGTTTGCTTTTGCCGCGATCTCATACGGTCTCTGGAAACTTTAAGTATTAGAAACGAACATAGATTTATATCAACTGCTGTCGTGGCGCGGTTGGTTGCTCTGTACCTCGAGAGCGTGACGTATTTTGGATCGCGGGCTCGAGACCAGGTGGGGGCAGTTTGCTTTTGCCGCGATCTTATACGGTCTCTGGGAACTTTAAGTATTAGAAACGAACATAGATTTATATCAACTGCTGTCGTGGCGCGGTTGGTTGCTCTGTACCTCGAGAGCGTGACGTATTTTGGATCGCGGGCTCGAGACCAGGTGGGGCAGTTTGCTTTTGCCGCGATCTGGTACGGTCTCTGGAACTTTAAGTATTAGAAACGAACATAGATTTATATCAACTGCTGTCGTGGCGCGGTTGGTTGCTCTGTACCTCGAGAGCGTGACGTATTTTGGATCGCGGGCTCGAGACCAGGTGGGGGCAGTTTGCTTTTGCCGCGATCTTATACCGTCTCTGGGAACTTTAAGTATTAGAAACGAACATAGATTTATATCAACTGCTGTCGTGGCGCGGTTGGTTGCTCTGTAACTCGAGAGCGTGACGTATTTTGGATCGCGGGCTCGAGACCAGGTGGGGGCAGTTTGCTTTTGCCGCGATCTTATACGGTCTCTGGGAACTTTAAGTATTAGAAACGAACATAGATTTATATCAACTGCTGTCGTGGCGCGGTTGGTTGCTCTGTACCTCGAGAGCGTGACGTATTTTGGATCGCGGGCTCGAGACCAGGTGGGGGCAGTTTGCTTTTGCCGCGATCTCATACGGTCTCTGGGAACTTTAAGTATTAGAAACGAACATAGATTTATATCAACTGCTGTCGTGGCGCGGTTGGTTGCTATGTACCTCGAGAGCGTGACGTATTTTGGATCGCGGGCTTGAGACCAGGTGGGGGCAGTTTGCTTTAGCCGCGATCTCATACGGTCTCTGGGAACTTTAAGTATTAGAAACGAACATAGATTTCTATCAACTGCTGTCGTGGCGCGGTTGGTTGCTCTGTACCTCGAGAGCGTGACGTATTTTGGATCGCGGGCTCGAGACCAGGTGGGGGCAGTTTGCTTTTGCCGCGATCTTATACGGTCTCTGGGAACTTTAAGTATTAGAAACGAACGTAGATTTATATCAACTGCTGTCGTGGCGCGGTTGGTTGCTCTGTACCTCGAGAGCGTGACGTATTTTGGATCGCGGGCTCGAGACCAGGTGAGGGCAGTTTGCTTTTGCCGCGATCTCATACGGTCTCTGGAACTTTAAGTATTAGAAACGAACATAGATTTATATCAACTGCTGTCGTGGCGCGGTTGGTTGCTCTGTACCTCGAGAGTGTGACGTATTTTGGATCGCGGGCTCGAGACCAGGTGGGGGCAGTTTGCTTTTGCCGCGATCTTATACGGTCTCTTGGAACTTTAAGTATTAGAAACGAACATAGATTTATATCAACTGCTGTCGTGGCGCGGTTGGTTGCTCTGTACCTCGAGAGTGTGACGTATTTTGGATCGCGGGCTCGAGACCAGGTGGGGGCAGTTTGCTTTTGCCGCGATCTTATACGGTCTCTTGGAACTTTAAGTATTAGAAACGAACATAGATTTATATCAACTGCTGTCGTGGCGCGGTTGGTTGCTCTGTACCTCGAGAGCGTGACGTATTTTGGATCGCGGGCTCGAGACCAGGTGGGGGCAGTTTGCTTTTGCCGCGATCATATACGGTCTCTTGGAACTTTAAGTATTAGAAACGAACATAGATTTATATCAACTGCTGTCGTGGCGCGGTTGGTTGCTCTGTACCTCGAGAGCGTGACGTATTTTGGATCGCGGGCTCGAGACCAGGTGGGGGCAGTTTGCTTTTGCCGCGATCTTATACGGTCTCTTGGAACTTTAAGTATTAGAAACGAACATAGATTTATATCAACTGCTGTCGTGGCGCGGTTGGTTGCTCTGTACCTCGAGAGCGTGACGTATTTTGGATCGCGGGCTCGAGACCAGGTGGGGGCAGTTTGCTTTTGCCGCGATCTCATACGGTCTCTGGGAACTTTAAGTATTAGAAACGAACATAGATTTATATCAACTGCTGTCGTGGCGCGGTTGGTTGCTCTGTACCTCGAGAGCGTGACGTATTTTGGATCGCGGGCTCGAGACCAGGTGGGGGCAGTTTGCTTTTGCCGCGATCTCATACGGTCTCTGCTAAATTTAAGTATTAGAAACGAACATAGATTTATATCAACTGCTGTCGTGGCGCGGTTGGTTGCTCTGTACCTCGAGAGCGTGACGTATTTTGGATCGCGGGCTCGAGACCAGGTGGGGGCAGTTTGCTTTTGCCGCGATCTTATACGGTCTCTGGGAACTTTAAGCATTAGAAACGAACATAGATTTATATCAACTGCTGTCGTGGCGCGGTTGGTTGCTCTGTACCTCGAGAGCGTGACGTATTTTGGATCGCGGGCTCGAGACCAGGTGGGGGCAGTTTGCTTTTGCCGCGATCTCATACGGTCTCTGGGAACTTTAAGTATTAGAAACGAACATAGATTTATATCAACTGCTGTCGTGGCGCGGTTGGTTGCTCTGTACCTCGAGAGCGTGACGTATTTTGGATCGCGGGCTCGAGACCAGGTGGGGCAGTTTGCTTTTGCCGCGATCTGGTACGGTCTCTGGGAACTTTAAGTATTAGAAACGAACATAGATTTATATCAACTGCTGTCGTGGCGCGGTTGGTTGCTCTGTACCTCGAGAGCGTGACGTATTTTGGATCGCGGGCTCGAGACCAGGTGGGGGCAGTTTGCTTTTGCCGCGATCTCGTACGGTCTCTGGAACTTTAAGTATTAGAAACGAACATAGATTTATATCAACTGCTGTCGTGGCGCGGTTGGTTGCTCTGTACCTCGAGAGCGTGACGTATTTTGGATCGCGGGCTCGAGACCAGGTGGGGGCAGTTTGCTTTTGCCGCGATCTGGTACGGTCTCTGGGAAATTTAAGTATTAGAAACGAACATAGATTTATATCAACTGCTGTCGTGGCGCGGTTGGTTGCTCTGTACCTCGAGAGCGTGACGTATTTTGGATCGCGGGCTCGAGACCAGGTGGGGGCAGTTTGCTTTTGCCGCGATCTCATACGGTCTCTGGGAACTTTAAGTATTAGAAACGAACATAGATTTATATCAACTGCTGTCGTGGCGCGGTTGGTTGCTCTGTACCTCGAGAGCGTGACGTATTTTGGATCGCGGGCTCGAGACCAGGTGGGGGCAGTTTGCTTTTGCCGCGATCTTATACGGTCTCTGGGAACTTTAAGTATTAGAAACGAACATAGATTTATATCAACTGCTGTCGTGGCGCGGTTGGTTGCTCTGTACCTCGAGAGCGTGACGTATTTTGGATCGCGGGCTCGCGACCAGGTGGGGCAGTTTGCTTTTGCCGCGATCTTATACGGTCTCTGGGAACTTTAAGTATTAGAAACGAACATAGATTTATATCAACTGATGTCGTGGCGCGGTTGGTTGCTCTGTACCTCGAGAGCGTGACGTATTTTGGATCGCGGGCTCGAGACCAGGTGGGGGCAGTTTGCTTTTGCCGCGATCTCATACGGTCTCTGGGAACTTTAAGTATTAGAAACGAACATAGATTTATATCAACTGCTGTCGTGGCGCGGTTGGTTGCTCTGTACCTCGAGAGCGTGACGTATTTTGGATCGCGGGCTCGAGACCAGGTGGGGGCAGTTTGCTTTTGCCACGATCTCGTACTGTCTCTGGAACTTTAAGTATTAGAAACGAACATAGATTTATATCAACTGCTGTCGTGGCGCGGTTGGTTGCTCTGTACCTCGAGAGCGTGACGTATTTTGGATCGCGGGCTCGAGACCAGGTGGGGCAGTTTGCTTTTGCCGCGATCTTATACGGTCTCTGGGAACTTTAAGTATTAGAAACGAACATAGATTTATATCAACTGCTGTCGTGGCGCGGTTGGTTGCTCTGTACCTCGAGACCGTGACGATTTTTGGATCGCGGGCTCGAGACCAGGTGGGTGCAGTTTGCTTTTGCCGCGATCTTGTACGGTCTCTGGAAATTTAAGTATTAGAAACGAACATAGATTTATATCAACTGCTGTCGTGGCGCGGTTGGTTGCTCTGTAACTCGAGAGCGTGACGTATTTTGGATCGCGGGCTCGAGACCAGGTGGGGGCAGTTTGCTTTTGCCGCGATCTCATACGGTCTCTGGGAACTTTAAGTATTAGAAACGAACATAGATTTATATCAACTGCTGTCGTGGCGCGGTTGGTTGCTCTGTAACTCGAGAGCGTGACGTATTTTGGATCGCGGGCTCGAGACCAGGTGGGGGCAGTTTGCTTTTGCCGCGATCTCATACGGTCTCTGGGAACTTTAAGTATTAGAAACGAACATAGATTTATATCAACTGCTGTCGTGGCGCGGTTGGTTGCTCTGTACCTCGAGAGCGTGACGTATTTTGGATCGCGGGCTCGAGACCAGGTGGGGGCAGTTTGCTTTTGCCGCGATCTTATTCGGTCTCTGGGAACTTTAAGTATTAGAAACGAACATAGAATTATATCAACTGCTGTCGTGGCGCGGTTGGTTGCTCTGTAACTCGAGAGCGTGACGTATTTTGGATCGCGGGCTCGAGACCAGGTGGGGCAGTTTGCTTTTGCCGCGATCTCATACGGTCTCTGGAAACTTTAAGTATTAGAAACGAACATAGATTTATATCAACTGCTGTCGTGGCGCGGTTGGTTGCTCTGTACCTCGAGAGCGGGACGTATTTTGGATCGCGGGCTCGAGACCAGGTGGGGGCAGTTTGCTTTTGCCGCGATCTTATACGGTCTCTGGGAACTTTAAGTATTAGAAACGAACATAGATTTATATCAACTGCTGTCGTGGCGCGGTTGGTTGCTCTGTACCTCGAGAGCGTGACGTATTTTGGATCGCGGGCTCGAGACCAGGTGGGGCAGTTTGCTTTTGCCGCGATCTGGTACGGTCTCTGGAACTTTAAGTATTAGAAACGAACATAGATTTATATCAACTGCTGTCGTGGCGCGGTTGGTTGCTCTGTACCTCGAGAGCGTGACGTATTTTGGATCGCGGGCTCGAGACCAGGTGGGGGCAGTTTGCTTTTGCCGCGATCTTATACGGTCTCTGGGAACTTTAAGTATTAGAAACGAACATAGATTTATATCAACTGCTGTCGTGGCGCGGTTGGTTGCTCTGTACCTCGAGAGCGTGACATATTTTGGATCGCGGGCTCGAGACCAGGTGGGGGCAGTTTGCTTTTGCCGCGATCTCATACGGTCTCTGGGAACTTTAAGTATTATAAACGAACATAGATTTATATCAACTGCTGTCGTGGCGCGGTTGGTTGCTCTGTAACTCGAGAGCGTGACGTATTTTGGATCGCGGGCTCGAGACCAGGTGGGGGCAGTTTGCTTTTGCCGCGATCTTATACGGTCTCTGGAACTTTAAGTATTAGAAACGAACATAGATTTATATCAACTGCTGTCGTGGCGCGGTTGGTTGCTCTGTACCTCGAGAGCGTGACGTATTTTGGATCGCGGGCTCGAGACCAGGTGGGGGTAGTTTGCTTTTGCCACGATCTCGTACTGTCTCTGGAACTTTAAGTATTAGAAACGAACATAGATTTATATCAACTGCTGTCGTGGCGCGGTTGGTTGCTCTGTACCTCGAGAGCGTGACGTATTTTGGATCGCGGGCTCGAGACCAGGTGGGGCAGTTTGCTTTTGCCGCGATCTTATACGGTCTCTGGGAACTTTAAGTATTAGAAACGAACATAGATTTATATCAACTGCTGTCGTGGCGCGGTTGGTTGCTCTGTACCTCGAGACCGTGACGATTTTTGGATCGCGGGCTCGAGACCAGGTGGGTGCAGTTTGCTTTTGCCGCGATCTTGTACGGTCTCTGGAAATTTAAGTATTAGAAACGAACATAGATTTATATCAACTGCTGTCGTGGCGCGGTTGGTTGCTCTGTAACTCGAGAGCGTGACGTATTTTGGATCGCGGGCTCGAGACCAGGTGGGGGCAGTTTGCTTTTGCCGCGATCTCATACGGTCTCTGGGAACTTTAAGTATTAGAAACGAACATAGATTTATATCAACTGCTGTCGTGGCGCGGTTGGTTGCTCTGTAACTCGAGAGCGTGACGTATTTTGGATCGCGGGCTCGAGACCAGGTGGGGGCAGTTTGCTTTTGCCGCGATCTCATACGGTCTCTGGGAACTTTAAGTATTAGAAACGAACATAGATTTATATCAACTGCTGTCGTGGCGCGGTTGGTTGCTCTGTACCTCGAGAGCGTGACGTATTTTGGATCGCGGGCTCGAGACCAGGTGGGGGCAGTTTGCTTTTGCCGCGATCTTATTCGGTCTCTGGGAACTTTAAGTATTAGAAACGAACATAGAATTATATCAACTGCTGTCGTGGCGCGGTTGGTTGCTCTGTAACTCGAGAGCGTGACGTATTTTGGATCGCGGGCTCGAGACCAGGTGGGGCAGTTTGCTTTTGCCGCGATCTCATACGGTCTCTGGAAACTTTAAGTATTAGAAACGAACATAGATTTATATCAACTGCTGTCGTGGCGCGGTTGGTTGCTCTGTACCTCGAGAGCGGGACGTATTTTGGATCGCGGGCTCGAGACCAGGTGGGGGCAGTTTGCTTTTGCCGCGATCTTATACGGTCTCTGGGAACTTTAAGTATTAGAAACGAACATAGATTTATATCAACTGCTGTCGTGGCGCGGTTGGTTGCTCTGTACCTCGAGAGCGTGACGTATTTTGGATCGCGGGCTCGAGACCAGGTGGGGCAGTTTGCTTTTGCCGCGATCTGGTACGGTCTCTGGAACTTTAAGTATTAGAAACGAACATAGATTTATATCAACTGCTGTCGTGGCGCGGTTGGTTGCTCTGTACCTCGAGAGCGTGACGTATTTTGGATCGCGGGCTCGAGACCAGGTGGGGGCAGTTTGCTTTTGCCGCGATCTTATACGGTCTCTGGGAACTTTAAGTATTAGAAACGAACATAGATTTATATCAACTGCTGTCGTGGCGCGGTTGGTTGCTCTGTACCTCGAGAGCGTGACATATTTTGGATCGCGGGCTCGAGACCAGGTGGGGGCAGTTTGCTTTTGCCGCGATCTCATACGGTCTCTGGGAACTTTAAGTATTATAAACGAACATAGATTTATATCAACTGCTGTCGTGGCGCGGTTGGTTGCTCTGTAACTCGAGAGCGTGACGTATTTTGGATCGCGGGCTCGAGACCAGGTGGGGGCAGTTTGCTTTTGCCGCGATCTTATACGGTCTCTGGAACTTTAAGTATTAGAAACGAACATAGATTTATATCAACTGCTGTCGTGGCGCGGTTGGTTGCTCTGTACCTCGAGAGCGTGACGTATTTTGGATCGCGGGCTCGAGACCAGGTGGGGGTAGTTTGCTTTTGCCGCGATCTCATACGGTCTCTGGGAACTTTAAGTATTAGAAACGAACATAGATTTATATCAACTGCTGTCGTGGCGCGGTTGGTTGCTCTGTACCTCGAGAGCGTGACGTATTTTGGATCGCGGGCTCGAGACCAGGTGGGGGCAGTTTGCTTTTGCCGCGATCTTATTCGGTCTCTGGGAACTTTAAGTATTAGAAACGAACATAGATTTATATCAACTGCTGTCGTGGCGCGGTTGGTTGCTCTGTAACTCGAGAGCGTGACGTATTTTGGATCGCGGGCTCGAGACCAGGTGGGGCAGTTTGCTTTTGCCGCGATCTGGTACGGTCTCTGGAAACTTTAAGTATTAGAAACGAACATAGATTTATATCAACTGCTGTCGTGGCGCGGTTGGTTGCTCTGTACCTCGAGAGCGTGACGTATTTTGGATCGCGGGCTCGAGACCAGGTGGGGGCAGTTTGCTTTTGCCGCGATCTCATACGGTCTCTGGGAACTTTTAGTATTAGAAACGAACATAGATTTATATCAACTGCTGTCGTGGCGCGGTTGGTTGCTCTGTACCTCGAGAGCGTGACGTATTTTGGATCGCGGGCTCGAGACCAGGTGGGGCAGTTTGCTTTTGCCGCGATCTGGTACGGTCTCTGGAACTTTAAGTATTAGAAACGAACATAGATTTATATCAACTGCTGTCGTGGCGCGGTTGGTTGCTCTGTACCTCGAGAGCGTGACGTATTTTGGATCGCGGGCTCGAGACCAGGTGGGGGCAGTTTGCTTTTGCCGCGATCTTATACGGTCTCTGGGAACTTTAAGTATTAGAAACGAACATAGATTTATATCAACTGCTGTCGTGGCGCGGTTGGTTGCTCTGTACCTCGAGAGCGTGACGTATTTTGGATCGCGGGCTCGAGACCAGGTGGGGGCAGTTTGCTTTTGCCGCGATCTCATACGGTCTCTGGGAACTTTAAGTATTAGAAACGAACATAGATTTATATCAACTGCTGTCGTGGCGCGGTTGTTTGCTCTGTAACTCGAGAGCGTGACGTATTTTGGATCGCGGGCTCGAGACCAGGTGGGGGCAGTTTGCTTTTGCCGCGATCTGGTACGGTCTCTGGGAACTTTAAGTATTAGAAACGAACATAGATTTATATCAACTGCTGTCGTGGCGCGGTTGGTTGCTCTGTACCTCGAGAGCGTGACGTATTTTGGATCGCGGGCTCGAGACCAGGTGGGGGCAGTTTGCTTTTGCCGCGATCTCATACGGTCTCTGGGAACTTTAAGTATTAGAAACGAACATAGATTTATATCAACTGCTGTCGTGGCGCGGTTGGTTGCTCTGTACCTCGAGAGCGTGACGTATTTTGGATCGCGGGCTCGAGACCAGGTGGGGACAGTTTGCTTTTGCCGCGATCTTATACGGTCTCTGGGAACTTTAAGTATTAGAAACGAACATAGATTTATATCAACTGCTGTCGTGGCGCGGTTGGTTGCTATGTACCTCGAGAGCGTGACGTATTTTGGATCGCGGGCTTGAGACCAGGTGGGGGCAGTTTGCTTTAGCCGCGATCTCATACGGTCTCTGGGAACTTTAAGTATTAGAAACGAACATAGATTTATATCAACTGCTGTCGTGGCGCGGTTGGTTGCTCTGTACCTCGAGAGCGTGACGTATTTTGGATCGCGGGCTCGAGACCAGGTGGGGGCAGTTTGCTTTTGCCGCGATCTCATACGGTCTCTTGGAACTTTAAGTATTAGAAACGAACGTAGATTTATATCAACTGCTGTCGTGGCGCGGTTGGTTGCTCTGTACCTCGAGAGCGTGACGTATTTTGGATCGCGGGCTCGAGACCAGGTGAGGGCAGTTTGCTTTTGCCGCGATCTTATACGGTCTCTGGAACTTTAAGTATTAGAAACGAACATAGATTTATATCAACTGCTGTCGTGGCGCGGTTGGTTGCTCTGTACCTCGAGAGCGTGACGTATTTTGGATCGCGGGCTCGAGACCAGGTGGGGGCAGTTTGCTTTTGCCGCGATCTCATACGGTCGTTTGGAACTTTAAGTATTAGAAACGAACATAGATTTATATCAACTGCTGTCGTGGCGCGGTTGGTTGCTCTGTACCTCGAGAGCGTGACGTATTTTGGATCGCGGGCTCGAGACCAGGTGGGGGCAGTTTGCTTTTGCCGCGATCTAATACGGTCTCTGGGAACTTTAAGTATTAGAAACGAACATATATTTATATCAACTGCTGTCGTGGCGCGGTTGGTTGTGCTCTGTACCTCAAGAGCGTGACGTATTTTGGATCGCGGGCTCAACACCAGGTGGAGGCAGTTTGCTTTTGCCGCGATCTCATACGGTCTCTGGGAACTTTAAGTATTAGAAACGAACATAGATTTATATCAACTGCTGTCGTGGCGCGGTTGATTGCTCTGTACCTCGAGAGCGTGATGTATTTTGGATCGCGGGCTCGAGACCAGGTGGGGGCAGTTTGCTTTTGCCGCGATCTCATACGGTCTCTGGGAACTTTAAGTATTAGAAACGAACATATATTTATATCCACTGCTGTCGTGGCGCGTTTGGTTGCTCTGTACCTCGAGAGCGTGACGATTTTTGGATCGCGGGCTCGAGACCAGGTGGGGGCAGTTTGCTTTTGCCGCGATCTCATACGGTCTCTGGAAACTTTAAGTATTAGAAACGAACATAGATTTATATCAACTGCTGTCGTGGCGCGGTTGGTTGCTCTGTACCTCGAGAGCGTGACGTATTTTGGATCGCGGGCTCGAGACCAGGTGAGGGCAGTTTGCTTTTGCCGCGATCTCATACGGTCTCTGGAACTTTAAGTATTAGAAACGAACATAGATTTATATCAACTGCTGTCGTGGCGCGGTTGGTTGCTCTGTACCTCGAGAGCGTGACGTATTTTGGATCGCGGGCTCGAGACCAGGTGGGGGCAGTTTGCTTTTGCCGCGATCTCATACGGTCTCTTGGAACTTTAAGTATTAGAAACGAACATAGATTTATATCAACTGCTGTCGTGGCGCGGTTGGTTGCTCTGTACCTCGAGAGCGTGACGTATTTTGGATCGCGGGCTCGAGACCAGGTGGGGGCAGTTTGCTTTTGCCGCGATCTAATACGGTCTCTGGGAACTTTAAGTATTAGAAACGAACATATATTTATATCAACTGCTGTCGTGGCGCGGTTGGTTGTGCTCTGTACCTCAAGAGCGTGACGTATTTTGGATCGCGGGCTCAACACCAGGTGGAGGCAGTTTGCTTTTGCCGCGATCTCATACGGTCTCTGGGAACTTTAAGTATTAGAAACGAACATAGATTTATATCAACTGCTGTCGTGGCGCGGTTGATTGCTCTGTACCTCGAGAGCGTGACGTATTTTGGATCGCGGGCTCGAGACCAGGTGGGGGCAGTTTGCTTTTGCCGCGATCTCATACGGTCTCTGGGAACTTTAAGTATTAGAAACGAACATATATTTATATCAACTGCTGTCGTGGCGCGTTTGGTTGCTCTGTACCTCAAGAGCGTGACGATTTTTGGATCGCGGGCTCGAGACCAGGTGGGGGCAGTTTGCTTTTGCCGCGATCTCATACGGTCTCTGGGAACTTTAAGTACTATAAACGAACATAGATTTATATCAACTGCTGTCGTGGCGCGGTTGATTGCTCTGTACCTCGAGAGCGTGACGTATTTTGGATCGCGGGCTCGAGACCAGGTGGGGGCAGTTTGCTTTTGCCGCGATCTCATACGGTCTCTTGAAACTTTAAGTATTAGAAACGAACATAGATTTATATCAACTGCTGTCGTGGCGCGGTTGGTTGCTCTGTACCTCGAGAGCGTGACGTATTTTGGATCGCGGGCTCGAGACCAGGTGGGGGCAGTTTGCTTTTGCCGCGATCTAATACGGTCTCTGGGAACTTTAAGTATTAGAAACGAACATAGATTTATATCAACTGCTGTCGTGGCGCGGTCTGTTGTGCTCTGTACCTCGAGAGCGTGACGTATTTTGGATCGCGGGCTCGAGACCAGGTGCGGGCAGTTTGCTTTTGCCGCGATCTCATACGGTCTCTGGGAACTTTAAGTATTAGAAACGAACATAGATTTATATCAACTGCTGTCGTGGCGCGGTTGGTTGCTCTGTACCTCGAGAGCGTGACGATTTTTGTATCGCAAGCTCGAGACCAGGTGGGGGCAGTTTGCTTTTGCCGCGATCTTATACGGTCTCTGGGAACTTTAAGTATTAGAAACGAACATAGATTTATATCAACTGCTGTCGTGGCGCGGTTGATTGCTCTGTACCTCGAGAGCGTGACGTATTTTGGATCGCGGGCTCGAGACCAGGTGGGGGCAGTTTGCTTTTGCCGCGATCTCATACGGTCTCTTGGAACTTTAAGTATTAGAAACGAACATAGATTTATATCAACTGCTGTCGTGGCGCGGTTGGTTGCTCTGTACCTCGAGAGCGTGACGTATTTTGGATCGCGGGCTCGAGACCAGGTGGGGGCAGTTTGCTTTTGCCGCGATCTTATACGGTCTCTGGGAACTTTAAGTATTAGAAACGAACATAGATTTATATCAACTGCTGTCGTGGCGCGGTTGATTGCTCTGTACCTCGAGAGCGTGACGTATTTTGGATCGCGGGCTCGAGACCAGGTGGGGGCAGTTTGCTTTTGCCGGGATCTTATACGGTCTCTGGGAACTTTAAGTATTAGAAACGAACATAGATTTATATCAACTGCTGTCGTGGCGCGGTTGGTTGCTCTGTACCTCGAGAGCGTGACGTATTTTGGATCGCGGGCTCGAGACCAGGTGGGGGCAGTTTGCTTTTGCCGCGATCTTATACGGTCTCTGGAACTTTAAGTATTAGAAACGAACATAGATTTATATCAACTGCTGTCGTGGCGCGGTTGGTTGCTCTGTAACTCGAGAGCGTGACGTATTTTGGATCGCGGGCTCGAGACCAGGTGGGGGCAGTTTCCTTTTGCCGCGATCTTATACGGTCTCTGGGAACTTTAAGTATTAGAAACGAACATATATTTATATCAACTGCTGTCGTGGCGCGGTTGGTTGCTCTGTAACTCGAGAGCGTGACGTATTTTGGATCGCGGGCTCGAGACCAGGTGGGGCAGTTTGCTTTTGCCGCGATCTCATACGGTCTCTGGAACTTTAAGTATTAGAAACGAACATAGATTTATATCAACTGCTGTCGTGGCGCGGTTGGTTGCTCTGTACCTCGAGAGCGTGACGTATTTTGGATCGCGGGCTCGAGACCAGGTGGGGGCAGTTTGCTTTTGCCGCGATCTTATACGGTCTCTGGGAACTTTAAGTATTAGAAACGAACATAGATTTATATCAACTGCTGTCGTGGCGCGGTTGGTTGCTCTGTACCTCGAGAGCGTGACGTATTTTGGATCGCGGGCTCGAGACCAGGTGGGGGCAGTTTGCTTTTGCCGCGATCTTATACGGTCTCTTGGAACTTTAAGTATTAGAAACGAACATAGATTTATATCAACTACTGTCGTGGCGCGGTTGGTTGCTCTGTAACTCGAGAGCGTGACGTATTTTGGATCGCGGGCTCGAGACCAGGTGGGGGCAGTTTGCTTTTGCCGCGATCTTATACGGTCTCTGGGAACTTTAAGTATTAGAAACGAACATAGATTTATATCAACTGCTGTCGTGGCGCGGCTGATTGCTCTGTACCTCGAGAGCGTGACGTATTTTGGATCGCGGGCTCGAGACCAGGTGGGGGCAGTTTGCTTTTGCCGCGATCTCATACGGTCTCTGGGAACTTTAAGTATTAGAAACGAACATAGATTTATATCAACTGCTGTCGTGGCGCGGTTGGTTGCTCTGTACCTCGAGAGCGTGACGTATTTTGGATCGCGGGCTCGAGACCAGGTGGGGGCAGTTTGCTTTTGCCGCGATCTAATACGGTCTCTGGAACTTTAAGTATTAGAAACGAACATAGATTTATATCAACTGCTGTCGTGGCGCGGTTGGTTGCTCTGTACCTCGAGAGCGTGACGATTTTGGATAGCGGGCTCGAGACCAGGTGGGGGCAGTTTGCTTTTGGCGCGATCTTATACGGTCTCTGGGAACTTTAAGTATTAGAAACGAACATAGATTTATATCAACTGCTGTCGTGGCGCGGTTGGTTGCTCTGTACCTCGAGAGCGTGACGTATTTTGGATCGTGGGCTCGAGACCAGGTGGGGGCAGTTTGCTTTTGCCGCGATCTCATACGGTCTCTGGGAACTTTAAGTATTAGAAACGAACATAGATTTATATCAACTACTGTCGTGGCGCGGTTGGTTGCTCTGTAACTCGAGAGCGTGACGTATTTTGGATCGCGGGCTCGAGACCAGGTGGGGGCAGTTTGCTTTTGCCGCGATCTTATACGGTCTCTGGGAACTTTAAGTATTAGAAACGAACATAGATTTATATCAACTGCTGTCGTGGCGCGGTTGATTGCTCTGTACCTCGAGAGCGTGACGTATTTTGGATCGCGGGCTCGAGACCAGGTGGGGGCAGTTTGCTTTTGCCGCGATCTCATACGGTCTCTGGGAACTTTAAGTATTAGAAACGAACATAGATTTATATCAACTGCTGTCGTGGCGCGGTTGGTTGCTCTGTACCTCGAGAGCGTGACGTATTTTGGATCGCGGGCTCGAGACCAGGTGGGGGCAGTTTGCTTTTGCCGCGATCTAATACGGTCTCTGGGAACTTTAAGTATTAGAAACGAACATAGATTTATATCAACTGCTGTCGTGGCGCGGTTGGTTGCTCTGTACCTCGAGAGCGTGACGATTTTGGATAGCGGGCTCGAGACCAGGTGGGGGCAGTTTGCTTTTGGCGCGATCTTATACGGTCTCTGGGAACTTTTAGTATTAGAAACGAACATAGATTTATATCAACTGCTGTCGTGGCGCGGTTGGTTGCTCTGTACCTCGAGAGCGTGACGTATTTTGGATCGCGGGCTCGAGACCTGGTGGGGGCAGTTTGCTTTTGCCGCGATCTCATACGGTCTCTGGGAACTTTAAGTATTAGAAACGAACATAGATTTATATCAACTGCTGTCGTGGCGCGGTTGGTTGCTCTGTACCTCGAGAGCGTGACGTATTTTGGATCGCGGGCTCGAGACCAGGTGGGGGCAGTTTGCTTTTGCCGCGATCTTATACGGTCTCTGGGAACTTTAAGTATTAGAAACGAACATAGATTTATATCAACTGCTGTCGTGGCGCGGTTGGTTGCTCTGTACCTCGAGAGCGTGACGTATTTTGGATCGCGGGCTCGAGACCAGGTGGGGGCAGTTTGCTTTTGCCGCGATCTTATACGGTCTCTGGGAACTTTAAGTATTAGAAACGAACATAGATTTATATCAACTGCTGTCGTGGCGCGGTTGGTTGCTCTGTACCTCGAGAGCGTGACGTATTTTGGATCGCGGGCTCGAGACCAGGTGGGGGCAGTTTGCTTTTGCCGCGATCTTATACGGTCTCTTGGAACTTTAAGTATTAGAAACGAACATAGATTTATATCAACTACTGTCGTGGCGCGGTTGGTTGCTCTGTAACTCGAGAGCGTGACGTATTTTGGATCGCGGGCTCGAGACCAGGTGGGGGCAGTTTGCTTTTGCCGCGATCTTATACGGTCTCTGGGAACTTTAAGTATTAGAAACGAACATAGATTTATATCAACTGCTGTCGTGGCGCGGCTGATTGCTCTGTACCTCGAGAGCGTGACGTATTTTGGATCGCGGGCTCGAGACCAGGTGGGGGCAGTTTGCTTTTGCCGCGATCTCATACGGTCTCTGGGAACTTTAAGTATTAGAAACGAACATAGATTTATATCAACTGCTGTCGTGGCGCGGTTGGTTGCTCTGTACCTCGAGAGCGTGACGTATTTTGGATCGCGGGCTCGAGACCAGGTGGGGGCAGTTTGCTTTTGCCGCGATCTAATACGGTCTCTGGAACTTTAAGTATTAGAAACGAACATAGATTTATATCAACTGCTGTCGTGGCGCGGTTGGTTGCTCTGTACCTCGAGAGCGTGACGATTTTGGATAGCGGGCTCGAGACCAGGTGGGGGCAGTTTGCTTTTGGCGCGATCTTATACGGTCTCTGGGAACTTTAAGTATTAGAAACGAACATAGATTTATATCAACTGCTGTCGTGGCGCGGTTGGTTGCTCTGTACCTCGAGAGCGTGACGTATTTTGGATCGTGGGCTCGAGACCAGGTGGGGGCAGTTTGCTTTTGCCGCGATCTCATACGGTCTCTGGGAACTTTAAGTATTAGAAACGAACATAGATTTATATCAACTACTGTCGTGGCGCGGTTGGTTGCTCTGTAACTCGAGAGCGTGACGTATTTTGGATCGCGGGCTCGAGACCAGGTGGGGGCAGTTTGCTTTTGCCGCGATCTTATACGGTCTCTGGGAACTTTAAGTATTAGAAACGAACATAGATTTATATCAACTGCTGTCGTGGCGCGGTTGATTGCTCTGTACCTCGAGAGCGTGACGTATTTTGGATCGCGGGCTCGAGACCAGGTGGGGGCAGTTTGCTTTTGCCGCGATCTCATACGGTCTCTGGGAACTTTAAGTATTAGAAACGAACATAGATTTATATCAACTGCTGTCGTGGCGCGGTTGGTTGCTCTGTACCTCGAGAGCGTGACGTATTTTGGATCGCGGGCTCGAGACCAGGTGGGGGCAGTTTGCTTTTGCCGCGATCTAATACGGTCTCTGGGAACTTTAAGTATTAGAAACGAACATAGATTTATATCAACTGCTGTCGTGGCGCGGTTGGTTGCTCTGTACCTCGAGAGCGTGACGATTTTGGATAGCGGGCTCGAGACCAGGTGGGGGCAGTTTGCTTTTGGCGCGATCTTATACGGTCTCTGGGAACTTTTAGTATTAGAAACGAACATAGATTTATATCAACTGCTGTCGTGGCGCGGTTGGTTGCTCTGTACCTCGAGAGCGTGACGTATTTTGGATCGCGGGCTCGAGACCTGGTGGGGGCAGTTTGCTTTTGCCGCGATCTCATACGGTCTCTGGGAACTTTAAGTATTAGAAACGAACATAGATTTATATCAACTGCTGTCGTGGCGCGGTCTGTTGTGCTCTGTACCTCGAGAGCGTGACGTATTTTGGATCGCGGGCTCGAGACCAGGTGGGGGCAGTTTGCTTTTGCCGCGATCTCATACGGTCTCTGGGAACTTTAAGTATTAGAAACGAACATAGATTTATATCAACTGCTGTCGTGGCGCGGTTGGTTGCTCTGTACCTCGAGAGCGTGACGATTTTTGGATCGCAAGCTCGAGACCAGGTGGGGGCAGTTTGCTTTTGCCGCGATCTTATACGGTCTCTGGGAACTTTAAGTATTAGAAACGAACATAGATTTATATCAACTGCTGTCGTGGCGCGGTTGGTTGCTCTGTACCTCGAGAGCGTGACGTATTTTGGATAGAGGGCTCGAGACCAGGTGGGGGCAGTTTGCTTTTGGCGCGATCTCATACGGTCTCTGGGAACTTTTAGTATTAGAAACGAACATAGATTTATATCAACTGCTGTCGTGGCGCGGTTGGTTGCTCTGTACCTCAAGAGCGTGACGTATTTTGGATCGCGGGATCGAGACCAGGTGGGGGCAGTTTGCTTTTGCCGCGATCTCATACGGTCTCTGGGAACTTTAAGTATTAGAAACGAACATAGATTTATATCAACTGCTGTCGTGGCGCGGTCTGTTGTGCTCTGTACCTCGAGAGCGTGACGTATTTTGGATCGCGGGCTCGAGACCAGGTGGGGGCAGTTTGCTTTTGCCGCGATCTCATACGGTCTCTGGGAACTTTAAGTATTAGAAACGAACATAGATTTATATCAACTGCTGTCGTGGCGCGGTTGGTTGCTCTGTACCTCCAGAGCGTGACGATTTTTGGATCGCAAGCTCGAGACCAGGTGGGGGCAGTTTGCTTTTGCCGCGATCTTATACGGTCTCTGGGAACTTTAAGTATTAGAAACGAACATAGATTTATATCAACTGATGTCGTGGCGCGGTTGATTGCTCTGTACCTCGAGAGCGTGACGTATTTTGGATCGCGGGCTCGAGACCAGGTGGGGGCAGTTTGCTTTTGCCGCGATCTCATACGGTCTCTTGGAACTTTAAGTATTAGAAACGAACATAGATTTATATCAACTGCTGTCGTGGCGCGGTTGGTTGCTCTGTACCTCGAGAGCGTGACGTATTTTGGATCGCGGGCTCGAGACCAGGTGGGGGCAGTTTGCTTTTGCCGCGATCTTATACGGTCTCTGGGAACTTTAAGTATTAGAAACGAACATAGATTTATATCAACTGCTGTCGTGGCGCGGTTGATTGCTCTGTACCTCGAGAGCGTGACGTATTTTGGATCGCGGGCTCGAGACCAGGTGGGGGCAGTTTGCTTTTGCCGGGATCTTATACGGTCTCTGGAACTTTAAGTATTAGAAACGAACATAGATTTATATCAACTGCTGTCGTGGCGCGGTTGGTTGCTCTGTACCTCGAGAGCGTGACGTATTTTGGATCGCGGGCTCGAGACCAGGTGGGGGCAGTTTGCTTTTGCCGGGATCTTATACGGTCTCTGGAACTTTAAGTATTAGAAACGAACATAGATTTATATCAACTGCTGTCGTGGCGCGGTTGGTTGCTCTGTAACTCGAGAGCGTGACGTATTTTGGATCGCGGGCTCGAGACCAGGTGGGGGCAGTTTGCTTTTGCCGCGATCTCATACGGTCTCTGGGAACTTTAAGTATTAGAAACGAACATAGATTTATATCAACTGCTGTCGTGGCGCGGTTGGTTGCTCTGTAACTCGAGAGCGTGACGTATTTTGGATCGCGGGCTCGAGACCAGGTGGGGCAGTTTGCTTTTGCCGCGATCTGGTACGGTCTCTGGAACTTTAAGTATTAGAAACGAACATAGATTTATATCAACTGCTGTCGTGGCGCGGTTGGTTGCTCTGTACCTCGAGAGCGTGACGTATTTTGGATCGCGGGCTCGAGACCAGGTGGGGGCAGTTTGCTTTTGCCGCGATCTCATACGGTCTCTGGGAACTTTAAGTATTAGAAACGAACATAGATTTATATCAACTGCTGTCGTGGCGCGGTTGGTTGCTCTGTACCTCGAGAGCGTGACGTATTTTGGATCGAGGGCTCGAGACCAGGTGGGGACAGTTTGCTTTTGCCGCGATCTCATACGGTCTCTGGGAACTTTAAGTATTAGAAACGAACATAGATTTATATCAACTGCTGTCGTGGCGCGGTTGGTTGCTATGTACCTCGAGAGCGTGACGTATTTTGGATCGCGGGCTCGAGACCAGGTGGGGGCAGTTTCCTTTAGCCGCGATCTCATACGGTCTCTGGGAACTTTAAGTATTAGAAACGAACATAGATTTATATCATCTGCTGTCGTGGCGCGGTTGGTTGCTCTGTACCTCGAGAGCGTGACGTATTTTGGATCGCGGGCTCGAGACCAGGTGGGGGCAGTTTGCTTTTGCCGCGATCTCATACGGTTTCTGGGAACTTTAAGTATTAGAAACGAACATAGATTTATATCAACTGCTGTCGTGGCGCGGTTGGTTGCTCTGTACCTCGAGAGCGTGACGTATTTTGGATCGCGGGCTCGAGACCAGGTGAGGGCAGTTTGCTTTTGCCGCGATCTAATACGGTCTCTGGGAACTTTAAGTATTAGAAACGAACATAGATTTATATCAACTGCTGTCGTGGCGCGGTTGGTTGCTCTGTAACTCGAGAGCGTGACGTATTTTGGATCGCGGGCTCGAGACCAGGTGGGGCAGTTTGCTTTTGCCGCGATCTGGTACGGTCTCTGGAACTTTAAGTATTAGAAACGAACATAGATTTATATCAACTGCTGTCGTGGCGCGGTTGGTTGCTCTGTAACTCGAGAGCGTGACGTATTTTGGATCGCGGGCTCGAGACCAGGTGGGGGCAGTTTGCTTTTGCCGCGATCTCATACGGTCTCTGGGAACTTTAAGTATTAGAAACGAACATAGATTTATATCAACTGCTGTCGTGGCGCGGTTGGTTGCTCTGTAACTCGAGAGCGTGACGTATTTTGGATCGCGGGCTCGAGACCAGGTGGGGCAGTTTGCTTTTGCCGCGATCTGGTACGGTCTCTGGAACTTTAAGTATTAGAAACGAACATAGATTTATATCAACTGCTGTCGTGGCGCGGTTGGTTGCTCTGTACCTCGAGAGCGTGACGTATTTTGGATCGCGGGCTCGAGACCAGGTGGGGGCAGTTTGCTTTTGCCGCGATCTCATACGGTCTCTGGGAACTTTAAGTATTAGAAACGAACATAGATTTATATCAACTGCTGTCGTGGCGCGGTTGGTTGCTCTGTACCTCGAGAGCGTGACGTATTTTGGATCGAGGGCTCGAGACCAGGTGGGGACAGTTTGCTTTTGCCGCGATCTCATACGGTCTCTGGGAACTTTAAGTATTAGAAACGAACATAGATTTATATCAACTGCTGTCGTGGCGCGGTTGGTTGCTATGTACCTCGAGAGCGTGACGTATTTTGGATCGCGGGCTCGAGACCAGGTGGGGGCAGTTTCCTTTAGCCGCGATCTCATACGGTCTCTGGGAACTTTAAGTATTAGAAACGAACATAGATTTATATCATCTGCTGTCGTGGCGCGGTTGGTTGCTCTGTACCTCGAGAGCGTGACGTATTTTGGATCGCGGGCTCGAGACCAGGTGGGGGCAGTTTGCTTTTGCCGCGATCTCATACGGTTTCTGGGAACTTTAAGTATTAGAAACGAACATAGATTTATATCAACTGCTGTCGTGGCGCGGTTGGTTGCTCTGTACCTCGAGAGCGTGACGTATTTTGGATCGCGGGCTCGAGACCAGGTGAGGGCAGTTTGCTTTTGCCGCGATCTAATACGGTCTCTGGGAACTTTAAGTATTAGAAACGAACATAGATTTATATCAACTGCTGTCGTGGCGCGGTTGGTTGCTCTGTAACTCGAGAGCGTGACGTATTTTGGATCGCGGGCTCGAGACCAGGTGGGGCAGTTTGCTTTTGCCGCGATCTGGTACGGTCTCTGGAACTTTAAGTATTAGAAACGAACATAGATTTATATCAACTGCTGTCGTGGCGCGGTTGGTTGCTCTGTACCTCGAGAGCGTGACGTATTTTGGATCGCGGGCTCGAGACCAGGTGGGGGCAGTTTGCTTTTGCCGCGATCTCATACGGTCTCTGGGAACTTTAAGTATTAGAAACGAACATAGATTTATATCAACTGCTGTCGTGGCGCGGTTGGTTGCTCTGTACCTCGAGAGCGTGACGTATTTTGGATCGCGGGCTCGAGACCAGGTGGGGGCAGTTTGCTTTTGCCGCGATCTCATACGGTCTCTGGGAACTTTAAGTATTAGAAACGAACATAGATTTATATCAACTGCTGTCGTGGCGCGGTTGGTTGCTCTGTAACTCGAGAGCGTGACGTATTTTGGATCGCGGGCTCGAGACCAGATGGGGCAGTTTGCTTTTGCCGCGATCTGGTACGGTCTCTGGAACTTTAAGTATTAGAAACGAACATAGATTTATATCAACTGCTGTCGTGGCGCGGTTGGTTGCTCTGTACCTCGAGAGCGTGACGTATTTTGGATCGCGGGCTCGAGACCAGGTGGGGGCAGTTTGCTTTTGCCGCGATCTTATACGGTCTCTGGGAACTTTAAGTATTAGAAACGAACATAGATTTATATCAACTGCTGTCGTGGCGCGGTTGGTTGCTCTGTACCTCGAGAGCGTGACGTATTTTGGATCGCGGGCTCGAGACCAGGTGGGGGCAGTTTGCTTTTGCCGCGATCTCATACGGTCTCTGGGAACTTTAAGTATTAGAAACGAACATAGATTTATATCAACTGCTGTCGTGGCGCGGTTGGTTGCTCTGTAACTCGGGAGCGTGACGTATTTTGGATCGCGGGCTCGAGACCAGGTGGGGGCAGTTTGCTTTTGCCGCGATCTGGTACGGTCTCTGGGAACTTTAAGTATTAGAAACGAACATAGATTTATATCAACTGCTGTCGTGGCGCGGTTGGTTGCTCTGTACCTCGAGAGCGTGACGTATTTGGATCGCGGGCTCGAGACCAGGTGGGGGCAGTTTGCTTTTGCCGCGATCTTATACGGTCTCTGGGAACTTTAAGTATTAGAAACGAACATAGATTTATATCAACTGCTGTCGTGGCGCGGTTGGTTGTGCTCTGTACCTCGAGAGCGTGACGTATTTTGGATCGCGGGCTCGAGACCAGGTGGGGGCAGTTTGCTTTTGCCGCGATCTCATACGGTCTCTGGAACTTTAACTATTAGAAACGAACATAGATTTATATCAACTGCTGTCGTGGCACTGTTGGTTGTGCTCTGTACCTCGAGAGCGTGACGTATTTTGGATCGCGGGCTCGAGACCAGGCCAGCGCAGTTTGCTTTTGCCGCGATCTTATACGGTCTCTGGAACTTTAAGTATTAGAAACGAACATAGATTTATATCAACTGCTGTCGTGGCGCGGTTGGTTGCTCTGTACCTCGAGAGCGTGACGTATTTTGGATCGCGGGCTCGAGACCAGGTGGGGGCAGTTTGCTTTTGCCGCGATCTCATACGGTCTCTGGGAACTTTAAGTATTAGAAACGAACATAGATTTATATCAACTGCTGTCGTGGCGCGGTTGGTTGCTCTGTACCTCGAGAGCGTGACGTATTTTGGATCGCGGGCTCGAGACCAGGTGGGGACAGTTTGCTTTTGCCGCGATCTTATACGGTCTCTGGGAACTTTAAGTATTAGAAACGAACATAGATTTATATCAACTGCTGTCGTGGCGCGGTTGGTTGCTATGTACCTCGAGAGCGTGACGTATTTTGGATCGCGGGCTCGAGACCAGGTGGGGGCAGTTTGCTTTAGCCGCGATCTCATACGGTCTCTGGGAACTTTAAGTATTAGAAACGAACGTAGATTTATATCAACTGCTGTCGTGGCGCGGTTGGTTGCTCTGTACCTCGAGAGCGTGACGTATTTTGGATCGCGGGCTCGAGACCAGGTGAGGGCAGTTTGCTTTTGCCGCGATCTTATACGGTCTCTGGGAACTTTAAGTATTAGAAACGAACATAGATTTATATCAACTGCTGTCGTGGCGCGGTTGGTTGCTCTGTAACTCGAGAGCGTGACGTATTTTGGATCGCGGGCTCGAGACCAGGTGGGGGCAGTTTGCTTTTGCCGCGATCTGGTACGGTCTCTGGAACTTTAAGTATTAGAAACGAACATAGATTTATATCAACTGCTGTCGTGGCGCGGTTGGTTGTGCTCTGTACCTCGAGAGCGTGACGTATTTTGGATCGCGGGCTCGAGACCAGGTGGGGGCAGTTTGCTTTTGCCGCGATCTTTTACGATCTCTGGAACTTTAAGTATTAGAAACGAACATAGATTTATATCAACTGCTGTCGTGGCGCGGTTGGTTGCTCTGTACCTCGAGAGCGTGACGTATTTTGGATCGCGGGCTCGAGACCAGGTGGGGGCAGTTTGCTTTTGCCGCGATCTGGTACGGTCTCTGGAACTTTAAGTATTAGAAACGAACATAGATTTATATCAACTGCTGTCGTGGCGCGGTTGGTTGCTCTGTACCTCGAGAGCGTGACGTATTTTGGATCGCGGGCTCGAGACCAGGTGGGGGCAGTTTGCTTTTGCCGCGATCTTATACGGTCTCTGGGAACTTTAAGTATTAGAAACGAACATAGATTTATATCAACTGCTGTCGTGGCGCGGTTGGTTGCTCTGTACCTCGAGAGCGTGACGTATTTTGGATCGCGGGCTCGAGACCAGGTGGGGCAGTTTGCTTTTGCCGCGATCTGGTACGGTCTCTGGAACTTTAAGTATTAGAAACGAACATAGATTTATATCAACTGCTGTCGTGGCGCGGTTGGTTGCTCTGTACCTCGAGAGCGTGACGTATTTTGGATCGCGGGCTCGAGACCAGGTGGGGGCAGTTTGCTTTTGCCGCGATCTGGTACGGTCTCTGGAACTTTAAGTATTAGAAACGAACATAGATTTATATCAACTGCTGTCGTGGCGCGGTTGGTTGCTCTGTACCTCGAGAGCGTGACGTATTTTGGATCGCGGGCTCGAGACCAGGTGGGGGCAGTTTGCTTTTGCCGCGATCTTATACGGTCTCTGGGAACTTTAAGTATTAGAAACGAACATAGATTTATATCAACTGCTGTCGTGGCGCGGTTGGTTGCTCTGTACCTCGAGAGCGTGACGTATTTTGGATCGCGGGCTCGAGACCAGGTGGGGGCAGTTTGCTTTTGCCGCGATCTGGTACGGTCTCTGGAACTTTAAGTATTAGAAACGAACATAGATTTATATCAACTGCTGTCGTGGCGCGGTTGGTTGCTCTGTACCTCGAGAGCGTGACGTATTTTGGATCGCGGGCTCGAGACCAGGTGGGGGCAGTTTGCTTTTGCCGCGATCTGATACGGTCTCTGGGAACTTTAAGTATTAGAAACGAACATAGATTTATATCAACTGCTGTCGTGGCGCGGTTGGTTGCTCTGTACCTCGAGAGCGTGACGTATTTTGGATCGCGGGCTCGAGACCAGGTGGGGGCAGTTTGCTTTTGCCGCGATCTTATACGGTCTCTGGGAACTTTAAGTATTAGAAACGAACATAGATTTATATCAACTGCTGTCGTGGCGCGGTTGGTTGCTCTGTAACTCGAGAGCGTGACGTATTTTGGATCGCGGGCTCGAGACCAGGTGGGGGCAGTTTGCTTTTGCCGCGATCTGGTACGGTCTCTGGGAACTTTAAGTATTAGAAACGAACATAGATTTATATCAACTGCTGTCGTGGCGCGGTTGGTTGCTCTGTACCTCGAGAGCGTGACGTATTTTGGATCGCGGGCTCGAGACCAGGTGGGGGCAGTTTGCTTTTGCCGCGATCTCATACGGTCTCTGGGAACTTTAAGTATTAGAAACGAACATAGATTTATATCAACTGCTGTCGTGGCGCGGTTGGTTGCTCTGTACCTCGAGAGCGTGACGTATTTTGGATCGCGGGCTCGAGACCAGGTGGGGACAGTTTGCTTTTGCCGCGATCTTTTACCATCTCTGGAACTTTAAGTATTAGAAACGAACATAGATTTATATCAACTGCTGTCGTGGCGCGGTTGGTTGTGCTCTGTACCTCGAGAGCGTGACGTATTTTGGATCGCGGGCTCGAGACCAGGTGGGGGCAGTTTGCTTTTGCCGCGATCTCATACGGTCTCTGGAACTTTAACTATTAGAAACGAACATAGATTTATATCAACTGCTGTCGTGGCACTGTTGGTTGTGCTCTGTACCTCGAGAGCGTGACGTATTTTGGATCACGGGCTCGAGACCAGGTGGGGGCAGTTTGCTTTTGCCGCGATCTTATACGGTCTCTGGAACTTTAAGTATTAGAAACGAACATAGATTTATATCAACTGCTGTCGTGGCGCGGTTGGTTGCTCTGTACCTCGAGAGCGTGACGTATTTTGGATCGCGGGCTCGAGACCAGGTGGGGGCAGTTTGCTTTTGCCGCGATCTCATACGTTCTCTGGGAACTTTAAGTATTAGAAACGAACATAGATTTATATCAACTGCTGTCGTGGCGCGGTTGGTTGTGCTCTGTACCTCGAGAGCGTGACGTATTTTGGATCGCGGGCTCGAGACCAGGTGGGGGCAGTTTGCTTTTGCCGCCATCTGGTACGGTCTCTGGAACTTTAAGTATTAGAAACGAACATAGATTTATATCAACTGCTGTCGTGGCGTGGTTGGTTGTGCTCTGTACCTTGAGAGCGTGACGTATTTTGGATCGCGGGCTCGAGACCAGGCCAGTGCAGTTTGCTTTTGCCGCGATCTAATACGATCTCTGGAACTTTAAGTATTAGAAACAAACATTGATTTATATCAACTGCTGTCGTGGCGCGGTTGGTTGTGCTCTGTACCTCGAGAGCGTGACGTATTTTGGATCGCGGGATCGAGACCAGGTGGGTGCAGTTTGCTTTTGCCGCGATCTCATACGGTCTCTGGGAACTTTAAGTATTAGAAACGAACATAGATTTATATCAACTGCTGTCGTGGCGCGGTTGGTTGTGCTCTGTACCTCGAGAGCGTGACGTATTTTGGATCGCGGGCTCGAGACCAGGTGGGGGCAGTTTGCTTTTGCCGCCATCTGGTACGGTCTCTGGAACTTTAAGTATTAGAAACGAACATAGATTTATATCAACTGCTGTCGTGGCGCGGTTGGTTGTGCTCTGTACCTCGAGAGCGTGACGTATTTTGGATCGCGGGCTCGAGACCAGGCCAGTGCAGTTTGCTTTTGCCGCGATCTAATACGATCTCTGGAACTTTAAGTATTAGAAACAAACATTGATTTATATCAACTGCTGTCGTGGCGCGGTTGGTTGTGCTCTGTACCTCGAGAGCGTGACGTATTTTGGATCGCGGGATCGAGACCAGGCCAGGGCAGTTTGCTTTTGCCGCGATCTAATACGGTCTCTGGAACTTTAAGTATTAGAAACGAACATAGATTTATATCAACTGCTGTCGTGGCGCGGTTGGTTGCTCTGTACCTCGAGATCGTGACGTATTTTGGATCGCGGGCTCGAGACCAGGCCAGTGCAGTTTGCTTTTGCCGCGATCTAATACGGTCTCTGGAACTTTAAGTATTAGAAACGAACATAGATTTATATCAACTGCTGTCGTGGCGCGGTTGGTTGTGCTCTGTACCTCGAGAGCGTGACGTATTTTGGATCGCGGGCTCGAGACCAGGTGGGGGCAGTTTGCTTTTGCCGGAATCTTATACGGTCTCTGGGAACTTTAAGTATTAGAAACGAACATAGATTTATATCAACTGCTGTCGTGGCGCGGTTGGTTGTGCTCTGTACCTAGAGAGCGTGACGTATTTTGGATCGCGGGCTCGAGACCAGGTGGGGGCAGTTTGCTTTTGCCGCGATCTAATACGGTCTCTGGAACTTTAAGTATTAGAAACGAACATAGATTTATATCAACTGCTGTCGTGGCGCGGTTGGTTGTGCTCTGTACCTCGAGAGCGTGACGTATTTTGGATCGCGGGCTCGAGACCAGGTGGGGGCAGTTTGCTTTTGCCGCGATCTTTTACGATCTCTGGAACTTTAAGTATTAGAAACGAACATAGATTTATATCAACTGCTGTCGTGGCGCGGTTGGTTGTGCTCTGTACCTCGAGAGCGTGACGTATTTTGGATCGCGGGCTCGAGACCAGGTGGGGGCAGTTTGCTTTTGCCGCGATCTTATACGGTCTCTGGAACTTTAAGTATTAGAAACGAACATAGATTTATATCAACTGCTGTCGTGGCGCGGTTGGTTGTGCTCTGTACCTCGAGAGCGTGACGTATTTTGGATCGCGGGCTCGAGACCAGGTGGGGGCAGTTTGCTTTTGCCGCGATCTAATAAGGTCTCTGGAACTTTAAGTATTAGAAACAAACATAGATTTATATCAACTGCTGTCGTGGCGCGGTTGGTTGCTCTGTACCTCGAGAGCGTGACGTATTTTGGATCGCGGGATCGAGACCAGGTGGGGGCAGTTTGCTTTTGCCGCGATCTTTTACCATCTCTGGAACTTTAAGTATTAGAAACGAACATAGATTTATATCAACTGCTGTCGTGGCGCGGTTGGTTGTGCTCTGTACCTCGAGAGCGTGACGTATTTTGGATCGCGGGCTCGAGACCAGGTGCGGGCAGTTTGCTTTTGCCGCGATCTTTTACCATCTCTGGAACTTTAAGTATTAGAAACGAACATAGATTTATATCAACTGCTGTCGTGGCGCGGTTGGTTGTGCTCTGTACCTCGAGAGCGTGACGTATTTTGGATCGCGGGCTCGAGACCAGGTGGGGGCAGTTTGCTTTTGCCGCGATCTCATACGGTCTCTGGAACTTTAACTATTAGAAACGAACATAGATTTATATCAACTGCTGTCGTGGCACTGTTGGTTGTGCTCTGTACCTCGAGAGCGTGACTTATTTTGGATCGCGGGCTCGAGACCAGGCCAGCGCAGTTTGCTTTTGCCGCGATCTTATACGGTCTCTGGAACTTTAAGTTCTAGAAACGAACATAGATTTATATCAACTGCTGTCGTGGCGCGGTTGGTTGCTCTGTACCTCGAGAGCGTGACGTATTTTGGATCGCGGGCTCGAGACCAGGTGGGGGCAGTTTGCTTTTGCCGCGATCTAATACGGTCTCTGGGAACTTTAAGTATTAGAAACGAACATAGATTTATATCAACTGCTGTCGTGGCGCGGTTGGTTGTGCTCTGTACCTCGAGAGCGTGACGTATTTTGGATCGCGGGCTCGAGACCAGGTGGGGGCAGTTTGCTTTTGCCGCCATCTGGTACGGTCTCTGGAACTTTAAGTATTAGAAACGAACATAGATTTATATCAACTGCTGTCGTGGCGCGGTTGGTTGCTCTGTACCTCGAGAGCGTGACGTATTTTGGATCGCGGGCTCGAGACCAGGTGGGGGCAGTTTGCTTTTGCCGCGATCTGGTACGGTCTCTGGAACTTTAAGTATTAGAAACGAACATAGATTTATATCAACTGCTGTCGTGGCGCGGTTGGTTGCTCTGTACCTCGAGAGCGTGACGTATTTTGGATCGCGGGCTCGAGACCAGGTGGGGGCAGTTTGCTTTTGCCGCGATCTTATACGGTCTCTGGGAACTTTAAGTATTAGAAACGAACATAGATTTATATCAACTGCTGTCGTGGCGCGGTTGGTTGCTCTGTACCTCGAGAGCGTGACGTATTTTGGATCGCGGGCTCGAGACCAGGTGGGGGCAGTTTGCTTTTGCCGCGATCTCATACGGTCTCTGGAACTTTAAGTATTAGAAACGAACATAGATTTATATCAACTGCTGTCGTGGCGCGGTTGGTTGTGCTCTGTACCTCGAGAGCGTGACGTATTTTGGATCGCGGGCTCGAGACCAGGTGGGGGCAGTTTGCTTTTGCCGCGATCTCGTACGATCTCTGGAACTTTAAGTATTAGAAACGAACATAGCATTATATCAACTGCTGTCGTGGCGCGGTTGGTTGTGCTCTGTACCTCGAGAGCGTGACGTATTTTGGATCGCGGGCTCGAAACCAGGTGGGGGCAGTTTGCTTTTGCCGCGATCTTATACGGTCTCTGGAACTTTAAGTATTAGAAACGAACATAGATTTATATCAACTGCTGTCGTGGCGCGGTTGGTTGCTCTGTACCTCGAGATCGTGACGTATTTTGGATCGCGGGCTCGAGACCAGGCCAGTGCAGTTTGCTTTTGCCGCGATCTAATACGGTCTCTGGAACTTTAAGTATTAGAAACGAACATAGATTTATATCAACTGCTGTCGTGGCGCGGTTGGTTGTGCTCTGTACCTCGAGAGCGTGACGTATTTTGGATCGCGGGCTCGAGACCAGGTGGGGGCAGTTTGGTTTTGCCGCGATCTTTTACGATCTCTGGAACTTTAAGTATTAGAAACGAACATAGATTTATATCAACTGCTGTCGTGGCGCGGTTGGTTGTGCTCTGTACCTCGAGAGCGTGACGTATTTTGGATCGCGGGCTCGAGACCAGGTGGGGGCAGTTTGCTTTTGCCGCGATCTAATACGGTCTCTGGAACTTTAAGTATTAGAAACGAACATAGATTTATATCAACTGCTGTCGTGGCGCGGTTGGTTGTGCTCTGTACCTCGAGAGCGTGACGTATTTTGGATCGCGGGCTCGAGACCAGGCCAGCGCAGTTTACTTTTGCCGCGATCTTATACGGTCTCTGGAACTTTAAGTATTAGAAACAAACATAGATTTATATCAACTGCTGTCGTGGCGCGGTTGGTTGCTCTGTACCTCGAGAGCGTGACGTATTTTGGATCGCGGGATCGAGACCAGGTGGGGGCAGTTTGCTTTTGCCGCGATCTTTTACCATCTCTGGAACTTTAAGTATTAGAAACGAACATAGATTTATATCAACTGCTGTCGTGGCGCGGTTGGTTGTGCTCTGTACCTCGAGAGCGTGACGTATTTTGGATCGCGGGCTCGAGACCAGGTGGGGGCAGTTTGCTTTTGCCGCGATCTTTTACCATCTCTGGAACTTTAAGTTCTAGAAACGAACATAGATTTATATCAACTGCTGTCGTGGCGCGGTTGGTTGCTCTGTACCTCGAGAGCGTGACGTATTTTGGATCGCGGGCTCGAGACCAGGTGGGGGCAGTTTGCTTTTGCCGCGATCTAATACGGTCTCTGGGAACTTTAAGTATTAGAAACGAACATAGATTTATATCAACTGCTGTCGTGGCGCGGTTGGTTGTGCTCTGTACCTCGAGAGCGTGACGTATTTTGGATCGCGGGCTCGAGACCAGGTGGGGGCAGTTTGCTTTTGCCGCCATCTGGTACGGTCTCTGGAACTTTAAGTATTAGAAACGAACATAGATTTATATCAACTGCTGTCGTGGCGCGGTTGGTTGTGCTCTGTACCTCGAGAGCGTGACGTATTTTGGATCGCGGGCTCGAGACCAGGTGGGGGCAGTTTGCTTTTGCCGCCATCTGGTACGGTCTCTGGAACTTTAAGTATTAGAAACGAACATAGATTTATATCAACTGCTGTCGTGGCGCGGTTGGTTGCTCTGTACCTCGAGAGCGTGACGTATTTTGGATCGCGGGCTCGAGACCAGGTGGGGCAGTTTGCTTTTGCCGCGATCTTATACGGTCTCTGGGAACTTTAAGTATTAGAAACGAACATAGATTTATATCAACTGCTGTCGTGGCGCGGTTGGTTGCTCTGTACCTCGAGAGCGTGACGTATTTTGGATCGCGGGCTCGAGACCAGGTGGGGGCAGTTTGCTTTTGCCGCGATCTCATACGGTCTCTGGAACTTTAAGTATTAGAAACGAACATAGATTTATATCAACTGCTGTCGTGGCGCGGTTGGTTGTGCTCTGTACCTCGAGAGCGTGACGTATTTTGGATCGCGGGCTCGAGACCAGGTGGGGGCAGTTTGGTTTTGCCGCGATCTCGTACGATCTCTGGAACTTTAAGTATTAGAAACGAACATAGCATTATATCAACTGCTGTCGTGGCGCGGTTGGTTGTGCTCTGTACCTCGAGAGCGTGACGTATTTTGGATCGCGGGCTCGAGACCAGGTGGGGGCAGTTTGGTTTTGTCGCGATCTTTTACGATCTCTGGAACTTTAAGTATTAGAAACGAACATAGATGTATATCAACTGCTGTCGTGGCGCGGTTGGTTGTGCTCTGTACCTCGAGAGCGTGACGTATTTTGGATCGCGGGCTCGAAACCAGGTGGGGGCAGTTTGCTTTTGCCGCGATCTGGTACGGTCTCTGGAACTTTAAGTATTAGAAACGAACATAGATTTATATCAACTGCTGTCGTGGCGCGGTTGGTTGTGCTCTGTACCTCGAGAGCGTGACGTATTTTGGATCGCGGGCTCGAGACCAGGCCAGTGCAGTTTGCTTTTGCCGCGATCTAATACGATCTCTGGAACTTTAAGTATTAGAAACAAACATTGATTTATATCAACTGCTGTCGTGGCGCGGTTGGTTGTGCTCTGTACCTCGAGAGCGTGACGTATTTTGGATCGCGGGCTCGAGACCAGGTGGGGGCAGTTTGCTTTTGCCGCGATCTTATACGGTCTCTGGAACTTTAAGTATTAGAAACGAACATAGATTTATATCAACTGCTGTCGTGGCGCGGTTGGTTGCTCTGTACCTCGAGATCGTGACGTATTTTGGATCGCGGGCTCGAGACCAGGCCAGTGCAGTTTGCTTTTGCCGCGATCTAATACGGTCTCTGGAACTTTAAGTATTAGAAACGAACATAGATTTATATCAACTGCTGTCGTGGCGCGGTTGGTTGTGCTCTGTACCTCGAGAGCGTGACGTATTTTGGATCGCGGGCTCGAGACCAGGTGGGGGCAGTTTGGTTTTGCCGCGATCTTTTACGATCTCTGGAACTTTAAGTATTAGAAACGAACATAGATTTATATCAACTGCTGTCGTGGCGCGGTTGGTTGTGCTCTGTACCTCGAGAGCGTGACGTATTTTGGATCGCGGGCTCGAGACCAGGTGGGGGCAGTTTGCTTTTGCCGCGATCTAATACGGTCTCTGGAACTTTAAGTATTAGAAACGAACATAGATTTATATCAACTGCTGTCGTGGCGCGGTTGGTTGTGCTCTGTACCTCGAGAGCGTGACGTATTTTGGATCGCGGGCTCGAGACCAGGCCAGCGCAGTTTGCTTTTGCCGCGATCTTATACGGTCTCTGGAACTTTAAGTATTAGAAACAAACATAGATTTATATCAACTGCTGTCGTGGCGCGGTTGGTTGCTCTGTACCTCGAGAGCGTGACGTATTTTGGATCGCGGGATCGAGACCAGGTGGGGGCAGTTTGCTTTTGCCGCGATCTTTTACCATTTCTTTAACTTTAAGTATTAGAAACGAACATAGATTTATATCAACTGCTGTCGTGGCGCGGTTGGTTGTGCTCTGTACCTCAAGAGCGTGACGTATTTTGGATCGCGGGCTCGAGACCAGGTGGGGGCAGTTTGCTTTTGCCGCGATCTTTTACCATCTCTGGAACTTTAAGTATTAGAAACGAACATAGATTTATATCAACTGCTGTCGTGGCGCGGTTGTTTGTGCTCTGTACCTCGAGAGCGTGACGTATTTTGGATCGCGGGCTCGAGACCAGGTGGGGGCAGTTTGCTTTTGCCGCGATCTCATACGGTCTCTGGAACTTTAAGTATTAGAAACGAACATAGATTTATATCAACTGCTGTCGTGGCACTGTTGGTTGTGCTCTGTACCTCGAGAGCGTGACTTATTTTGGATCGCGGGCTCGAGACCAGGCCAGCGCAGTTTGCTTTTGCCGCGATCTAATACGGTGTCTGGAACTTTAAGTATTAGAAACGAACATAGATTTATATCAACTGCTGTCGTGGCGCGGTTGGTTGCTCTGTACCTCGAGAGCGTGACGTATTTTGGATCGCGGGCTCGAGACCAGGTGGGGGCAGTTTGCTTTTGCCGCGATCTTATACGGTCTCTGGGAACTTTAAGTATTAGAAACGAACATAGATTTATATCAACTGCTGTCGTGGCGCGGTTGGTTGTGCTCTGTACCTCGAGAGCGTGACGTATTTTGGATCGCGGGCTCGAGACCAGGTGGGGGCAGTTTGCTTTTGCCGCGATCTGGTACGGTCTCTGGAACTTTAAGTATTAGAAACGAACATAGATTTATATCAACTGCTGTCGTGGCGCGGTTGGTTGTGCTCTGTACCTCGAGAGCGTGACGTATTTTGGATCGCGGGCTCGAGACCAGGTGGGGCAGTTTGCTTTTGCCGCGATCTGATACGGTCTCTGGGAACTTTAAGTATTAGAAACGAACATAGATTTATATCAACTGCTGTCGTGGCGCGGTTGGTTGCTCTGTACCTCGAGAGCGTGACGTATTTTGGATCGCGGGATCGAGACCAGGCCAGTGCAGTTTGCTTTTGCCGCGATCTAATACGGTCTCTGGAACTTTAAGTATTAGAAACGAACATAGATTTATATCAACTGCTGTCGTGGCGCGGTTGGTTGTGCTCTGTACCTCGAGAGCGTGACGTATTTTGGATCGCGGGCTCGAGACCAGGTGGGGGCAGTTTGCTTTTGCCGCGATCTAATACGGTCTCTGGAACTTTAAGTATTAGAAACGAACATAGATTTATATCAACTGCTGTCGTGGCGCGGTTGGTTGTGCTCTGTACCTCGAGAGCGTGACGTATTTTGGATCGCGGGCTCGAGACCAGGTGGGGGCAGTTTGCTTTTGCCGCGATCTAATACGATCTCTGGAACTTTAAGTATTAGAAACAAACATTGATTTATATCAACTGCTGTCGTGGCGCGGTTGGTTGTGCTCTGTACCTCGAGAACGTGACGTATTTTGGATCGCGGGATCGAGACCAGGCCAGCGCAGTTTGCTTTTGCCGCGTTCTTATACGGTCTCTGGAACTTTAAGTATTAGAAACGAACATAGATTTATATCAACTGCTGTCGTGGCGCGGTTGGTTGTGCTCTGTACCTCGAGAGCGTGACGTATTTTGGATCGCGGGCTCGAGACCAGGTGGGGGCAGTTTGCTTTTGCCGCGATATTATACGGTCTCTGGGAACTTTAAGTATTAGAAACGAACATAGATTTATATCAACTGCTGTCGTGGCGCGGTTGGTTGTGCTCTGTACCTCGAGAGCGTGACGTATTTTGGATCGCAGGCTCGAGACCAGGTGGGGGCAGTTTGGTTTTGCCGCGATCTTTTACGATCTCTGGAACTTTAAGTATTAGAAACGAACATAGATGTATATCAACTGCTGTCGTGGCGCGGTTGGTTGTGCTCTGTACCTCGAGAGCGTGACGTATTTTGGATCGCGGGCTCGAGACCAGGTGGGGGCAGTTTGCTTTTGCCGCGATCTTATACGGTCTCTGGAACTTTAAGTATTAGAAACGAACATAGATTTATATCAACTGCTGTCGTGGCACTGTTGGTTGTGCTCTGTACCTCGAGAGCGTGACGTATTTTGGATCGCGGGCTCGAGACCAGGTGGGGGCAGTTTGCTTTTGCCGCGATCTTATACGGTCTCTGGAACTTTAAGTATTAGAAACGAACATAGATTTATATCAACTGCTGTCGTGGCGCGGTTGGTTGCTCTGTACCTCGAGAGCGTGACGTATTTTGGATCGCGGGCTCGAGACCAGGTGGGGGCAGTTTGCTTTTGCCGCGATCTCATACGGTCTCTGGGAACTTTAAGTATTAGAAACGAACATAGATTTATATCAACTGCTGTCGTGGCGCGGTTGGTTGTGCTCTGTACCTCGAGAGCGTGACGTATTTTGGATCGCGGGCTCGAGACCAGGTGGGGGCAGTTTGCTTTTGCCGCCATCTGGTACGGTCTCTGGAACTTTAAGTATTAGAAACGAACATAGATTTATATCAACTGCTGTCGTGGCGCGGTTGGTTGTGCTCTGTACCTCGAGAGCGTGACGTATTTTGGATCGCGGGCTCGAAACCAGGCCAGTGCAGTTTGCTTTTGCCGCGATCTAATACGATCTCTGGAACTTTAAGTATTAGAAACAAACATTGATTTATATCAACTGCTGTCGTGGCGCGGTTGGTTGTGCTCTGTACCTCGAGAGCGTGACGTATTTTGGATCGCGGGATCGAGACCAGGTGGGGGCAGTTTGCTTTTGCCGCGATCTCATACGGTCTCTGGAACTTTAAGTATTAGAAACGAACATAGATTTATATCAACTGCTGTCGTGGCGCGGTTGGTTGTGCTCTGTACCTCGAGAGCGTGACGTATTTTGGATCGCGGGCTCGAGACCAGGTGGGGGCAGTTTGCTTTTGCCGCCATCTGGTACTGTCTCTGGAACTTTAAGTATTAGAAACGAACATCTGGTCTGGCACCCATAATGTTTATCTTCACCCTCTTGAAATCCTACAAAAGAAAGTCATTCGTCACATAACTCATTCTGAATATCGTGAACACACCAGCTCACTTTTCAAATTGCTCAACTTATTAAAATTTAACGATATTGTTAGGCTGAATGTAGCCACATTCTTTTACAAGGCTTGGAATGGCTTACTTCCTGCAGCCTTTCATGACTTATTTACTATTAACAGCGCCATACATAGTCACCGCACTAGAAGTGCCGGTCAAGCACACCACAACTTATGTAATACAACATTTGGTACGTTAAGTTTAAAGAATCGTGCTATGAGGACATGGAATGATCTAACTGCTACTATAAAATCTAAACCATCTAAAGAAACATTTAGAAAAGCACTAAAAAAAGAAGTAATTTCTCAGTATTGATACATCGTTTATATTGTATGTTATTAATTATTCTTTATTAAGACACTAGTTATATTTTCATTTATGTATATATGCTTTTTGTTTGTTTTTTGTTTTCCCTTTCTTTCTTTCTTTCCTGGGAGTCCTTTACCTTGTTAAGCCTGAATTGGCTTTTTAGAGGACTTCCCTCCACATGTATATATCCAGTGGAAAATCAAATAAATCAAATCAAATCAAATCAAATCAAACATAGATTTATATCAACTGCTGTCGTGGCGCGGTTGGTTGTGCTCTGTACCTCGAGAGCGTGACGTATTTTGGATCGCGGGCTCGAGACCAGGCCAGTGCAGTTTGCTTTTGCCGCGATCTAATACGATCTCTGGAACTTTAAGTATTAGAAACAAACATTGATTTATATCAACTGCTGTCGTGGCGCGGTTGGTTGTGCTCTGTACCTCGAGAGCGTGACGTATTTTGGATCGCGGGATCGAGACCAGGCCAGCGCAGTTTGCTTTTGCCGCGATCTAATACGGTCTCTGGAACTTTAAGTATTAGAAACGAACATAGATTTATATCAACTGCTGTCGTGGCGCGGTTGGTTGCTCTGTACCTCGAGATCGTGACGTATTTTGGATCGCGGGCTCGAGACCAGGCCAGTGCAGTTTGCTTTTGCCGCGATCTAATACGGTCTCTGGAACTTTAAGTATTAGAAACGAACATAGATTTATATCAACTGCTGTCGTGGCGCGGTTGGTTGTGCTCTGTACCTCGAGAGCGTGACGTATTTTGGATCGCGGGCTCGAGACCAGGTGGGGCAGTTTGCTTTTGCCGCGATCTTATACGGTCTCTGGGAACTTTAAGTATTAGAAACGAACATAGATTTATATCAACTGCTGTCGTGGCGCGGTTGGTTGTGCTCTGTACCTAGAGAGCGTGACGCATTTTGGATCGCGGGCTCGAGACCAGGTGGGGGCAGTTTGCTTTTGCCGCGATCTAATACGGTCTCTGGAACTTTAAGTATTAGAAACGAACATAGATTTATATCAACTGCTGTCGTGGCGCGGTTGGTTGTGCTCTGTACCTCAAGAGCGTGACGTATTTTGGATCGCGGGCTCGAGACCAGGTGGGGGCAGTTTGCTTTTGCCGCGATCTTTTACCATCTCTGGAACTTTAAGTATTAGGAACGAACATAGATTTATATCAACTGCTGTCGTGGCGCGGTTGTTTGTGCTCTGTACCTCGAGAGCGTGACGTATTTTGGATCGCGGGCTCGAGACCAGGTGGGGGCAGTTTGCTTTTGCCGCGATCTCATACGGTCTCTGGAACTTTAAGTATTAGAAACGAACATAGATTTATATCAACTGCTGTCGTGGCACTGTTGGTTGTGCTCTGTACCTCGAGAGCGTGACTTATTTTGGATCGCGGGCTCGAGACCAGGCCAGCGCAGTTTGCTTTTGCCGCGATCTAATACGGTCTCTGGAACTTTAAGTATTAGAAACGAACATAGATTTATATCAACTGCTGTCGTGGCGCGGTTGGTTGCTCTGTACCTCGAGAGCGTGACGTATTTTGGATCGCGGGCTCGAGACCAGGTGGGGGCAGTTTGCTTTTGCCGCGATCTTATACGGTCTCTGGGAACTTTAAGTATTAGAAACGAACATAGATTTATATCAACTGCTGTCGTGGCGCGGTTGGTTGTGCTCTGTACCTCGAGAGCGTGACGTATTTTGGATCGCGGGCTCGAGACCAGGTGGGGGCAGTTTGCTTTTGCCGCGATCTGGTACGGTCTCTGGAACTTTAAGTATTAGAAACGAACATAGATTTATATCAACTGCTGTCGTGGCGCGGTTGGTTGTGCTCTGTACCTCGAGAGCGTGACGTATTTTGGATCGCGGGCTCGAGACCAGGTGGGGCAGTTTGCTTTTGCCGCGATCTGATACGGTCTCTGGGAACTTTAAGTATTAGAAACGAACATAGATTTATATCAACTGCTGTCGTGGCGCGGTTGGTTGCTCTGTACCTCGAGAGCGTGACGTATTTTGGATCGCGGGATCGAGACCAGGCCAGTGCAGTTTGCTTTTGCCGCCATCTGGTACGGTCTCTGGAACTTTAAGTATTAGAAACGAACATAGATTTATATCAACTGCTGTCGTGGCGCGGTTGGTTGTGCTCTGTACCTCGAGAGCGTGACGTATTTTGGATCGCGGGCTCGAAACCAGGCCAGTGCAGTTTGCTTTTGCCGCGATCTAATACGATCTCTGGAACTTTAAGTATTAGAAACAAACATTGATTTATATCAACTGCTGTCGTGGCGCGGTTGGTTGTGCTCTGTACCTCGAGAGCGTGACGTATTTTGGATCGCGGGCTCGAAACCAGGTGGGGGCAGTTTGCTTTTGCCGCGATCTAATACGGTCTCTGGAACTTTAAGTATTAGAAACGAACATAGATTTATATCAACTGCTGTCGTGGCGCGGTTGGTTGTGCTCTGTACCTCGAGAGCGTGACGTATTTTGGATCGCGGGCTCGAGACCAGGTGGGGGCAGTTTGCTTTTGCCGCGATCTAATACGATCTCTGGAACTTTAAGTATTAGAAACAAACATTGATTTATATCAACTGCTGTCGTGGCGCGGTTGGTTGTGCTCTGTACCTCGAGAGCGTGACGTATTTTGGATCGCGGGATCGAGACCAGGCCAGCGCAGTTTGCTTTTGCCGCGTTCTTATACGGTCTCTGGAACTTTAAGTATTAGAAACGAACATAGATTTATATCAACTGCTGTCGTGGCGCGGTTGGTTGTGCTCTGTACCTCGAGAGCGTGACGTATTTTGGATCGCGGGCTCGAGACCAGGTGGGGGCAGTTTGCTTTTGCCGCGATATTATACGGTCTCTGGAACTTTAAGTATTAGAAACGAACATAGATTTATATCAACTGCTGTCGTGGCGCGGTTGGTTGTGCTCTGTACCTCGAGAGCGTGACGTATTTTGGATCGCAGGCTCGAGACCAGGTGGGGGCAGTTTGGTTTTGCCGCGATCTTTTACGATCTCTGGAACTTTAAGTATTAGAAACGAACATAGATGTATATCAACTGCTGTCGTGGCGCGGTTGGTTGTGCTCTGTACCTCGAGAGCGTGACGTATTTTGGATCGCGGGCTCGAGACCAGGTGGGGGCAGTTTGCTTTTGCCGCGATCTTATACGGTCTCTGGAACTTTAAGTATTAGAAACGAACATAGATTTATATCAACTGCTGTCGTGGCACTGTTGGTTGTGCTCTGTACCTCGAGAGCGTGACGTATTTTGGATCGCGGGCTCGAGACCAGGTGGGGGCAGTTTGCTTTTGCCGCGATCTTATACGGTCTCTGGAACTTTAAGTATTAGAAACGAACATAGATTTATATCAACTGCTGTCGTGGCGCGGTTGGTTGCTCTGTACCTCGAGAGCGTGACGTATTTTGGATCGCGGGCTCGAGACCAGGTGGGGGCAGTTTGCTTTTGCCGCGATCTCATACGGTCTCTGGGAACTTTAAGTATTAGAAACGAACATAGATTTATATCAACTGCTGTCGTGGCGCGGTTGGTTGTGCTCTGTACCTCGAGAGCGTGACGTATTTTGGATCGCGGGCTCGAGACCAGGTGGGGGCAGTTTGCTTTTGCCGCCATCTGGTACGGTCTCTGGAACTTTAAGTATTAGAAACGAACATAGATTTATATCAACTGCTGTCGTGGCGCGGTTGGTTGTGCTCTGTACCTCGAGAGCGTGACGTATTTTGGATCGCGGGCTCGAAACCAGGCCAGTGCAGTTTGCTTTTGCCGCGATCTAATACGATCTCTGGAACTTTAAGTATTAGAAACAAACATTGATTTATATCAACTGCTGTCGTGGCGCGGTTGGTTGTGCTCTGTACCTCGAGAGCGTGACGTATTTTGGATCGCGGGATCGAGACCAGGTGGGGGCAGTTTGCTTTTGCCGCGATCTCATACGGTCTCTGGAACTTTAAGTATTAGAAACGAACATAGATTTATATCAACTGCTGTCGTGGCGCGGTTGGTTGTGCTCTGTACCTCGAGAGCGTGACGTATTTTGGATCGCGGGCTCGAGACCAGGTGGGGGCAGTTTGCTTTTGCCGCCATCTGGTACTGTCTCTGGAACTTTAAGTATTAGAAACGAACATCTGGTCTGGCACCCATAATGTTTATCTTCACCCTCTTGAAATCCTACAAAAGAAAGTCATTCGTCACATAACTCATTCTGAATATCGTGAACACACCAGCTCACTTTTCAAATTGCTCAACTTATTAAAATTTAACGATATTGTTAGGCTGAATGTAGCCACATTCTTTTACAAGGCTTGGAATGGCTTACTTCCTGCAGCCTTTCATGACTTATTTACTATTAACAGCGCCATACATAGTCACCGCACTAGAAGTGCCGGTCAAGCACACCACAACTTATGTAATACAACATTTGGTACGTTAAGTTTAAAGAATCGTGCTATGAGGACATGGAATGATCTAACTGCTACTATAAAATCTAAACCATCTAAAGAAACATTTAGAAAAGCACTAAAAAAAGAAGTAATTTCTCAGTATTGATACATCGTTTATATTGTATGTTATTAATTATTCTTTATTAAGACACTAGTTATATTTTCATTTATGTATATATGCTTTTTGTTTGTTTTTTGTTTTCCCTTTCTTTCTTTCTTTCCTGGGAGTCCTTTACCTTGTTAAGCCTGAATTGGCTTTTTAGAGGACTTCCCTCCACATGTATATATCCAGTGGAAAATCAAATAAATCAAATCAAATCAAATCAAATCAAACATAGATTTATATCAACTGCTGTCGTGGCGCGGTTGGTTGTGCTCTGTACCTCGAGAGCGTGACGTATTTTGGATCGCGGGCTCGAGACCAGGCCAGTGCAGTTTGCTTTTGCCGCGATCTAATACGATCTCTGGAACTTTAAGTATTAGAAACAAACATTGATTTATATCAACTGCTGTCGTGGCGCGGTTGGTTGTGCTCTGTACCTCGAGAGCGTGACGTATTTTGGATCGCGGGATCGAGACCAGGCCAGCGCAGTTTGCTTTTGCCGCGATCTAATACGGTCTCTGGAACTTTAAGTATTAGAAACGAACATAGATTTATATCAACTGCTGTCGTGGCACTGTTGGTTGTGCTCTGTACCTCGAGAGCGTGACTTATTTTGGATCGCGGGCTCGAGACCAGGCCAGCGCAGTTTGCTTTTGCCGCGATCTTATACGGTCTCTGGAACTTTAAGTTCTAGAAACGAACATAGATTTATATCAACTGCTGTCGTGGCGCGGTTGGTTGCTCTGTACCTCGAGAGCGTGACGTATTTTGGATCGCGGGCTCGAGACCAGGTGGGGGCAGTTTGCTTTTGCCGCGATCTCATACGGTCTCTGGAACTTTAAGTATTAGAAACGAACATAGATTTATATCAACTGCTGTCGTGGCGCGGTTGGTTGTGCTCTGTACCTCGAGAGCGTGACGTATTTTGGATCGCGGGCTCGAGACCAGGTGGGGGCAGTTTGCTTTTGCCGCCATCTGGTACGGTCTCTGGAACTTTAAGTATTAGAAACGAACATAGATTTATATCAACTGCTGTCGTGGCGCGGTTGGTTGCTCTGTACCTCGAGAGCGTGACGTATTTTGGATCGCGGGCTCGAGACCAGGTGGGGGCAGTTTGCTTTTGCCGCGATCTGGTACGGTCTCTGGAACTTTAAGTATTAGAAACGAACATAGATTTATATCAACTGCTGTCGTGGCGCGGTTGGTTGCTCTGTACCTCGAGAGCGTGACGTATTTTGGATCGCGGGCTCGAGACCAGGTGGGGCAGTTTGCTTTTGCCGCGATCTGATACGGTCTCTGGGAACTTTAAGTATTAGAAACGAACATAGATTTATATCAACTGCTGTCGTGGCGCGGTTGGTTGCTCTGTACCTCGAGAGCGTGACGTATTTTGGATCGCGGGCTCGAGACCAGGTGGGGGCAGTTTGCTTGCCGCGATCTCATACGGTCTCTGGAACTTTAAGTATTAGAAACGAACATAGATTTATATCAACTGCTGTCGTGGCGCGGTTGGTTGTGCTCTGTACCTCGAGAGCGTGACGTATTTTGGATCGCGGGCTCGAAACCAGGTGGGGGCAGTTTGCTTTTGCCGCGATCTTATACGGTCTCTGGAACTTTAAGTATTAGAAACGAACATAGATTTATATCAACTGCTGTCGTGGCGCGGTTGGTTGTGCTCTGTACCTCGAGAGCGTGACGTATTTTGGATCGCGGGCTCGAGACCAGGCCAGTGCAGTTTGCTTTTGCCGCGATCTAATACGATCTCTGGAACTTTAAGTATTAGAAACAAACATTGATTTATATCAACTGCTGTCGTGGCGCGGTTGGTTGTGCTCTGTACCTCGAGAGCGTGACGTATTTTGGATCGCGGGCTCGAGACCAGGTGGGGGCAGTTTGCTTTTGCCGCGATCTTATACGGTCTCTGGAACTTTAAGTATTAGAAACGAACATAGATTTATATCAACTGCTGTCGTGGCGCGGTTGGTTGCTCTGTACCTCGAGATCGTGACGTATTTTGGATCGCGGGCTCGAGACCAGGCCAGTGCAGTTTGCTTTTGCCGCGATCTAATACGGTCTCTGGAACTTTAAGTATTAGAAACGAACATAGATTTATATCAACTGCTGTCGTGGCGCGGTTGGTTGTGCTCTGTACCTCGAGAGCGTGACGTATTTTGGATCGCGGGCTCGAGACCAGGTGGGGGCAGTTTGCTTTTGCCGCGATCTTATACGGTCTCTGGAACTTTAAGTATTAGAAACGAACATAGATTTATATCAACTGCTGTCGTGGCGCGGTTGGTTGTGCTCTGTACCTCGAGAGCGTGACGTATTTTGGATCGCGGGCTCGAGACCAGGTGGGGGCAGTTTGCTTTTGCCGCGATCTTTTACGATCTCTGGAACTTTAAGTATTAGAAACGAACATAGATTTATATCAACTGCTGTCGTGGCGCGGTTGGTTGTGCTCTGTACCTCGAGAGCGTGACGTATTTTGGATCGCGGGCTCGAGACCAGGTGGGGGCAGTTTGCTTTTGCCGCGATCTAATACGGTCTCTGGAACTTTAAGTATTAGAAACGAACATAGATTTATATCAACTGCTGTCGTGGCGCGGTTGGTTGTGCTCTGTACCTCGAGAGCGTGACGTATTTTGGATCGCGGGCTCGAGACCAGGCCAGCGCAGTTTGCTTTTGCCGCGATCTTATACGGTCTCTGGAACTTTAAGTATTAGAAACAAACATAGATTTATATCAACTGCTGTCGTGGCGCGGTTGGTTGCTCTGTACCTCGAGAGCGTGACGTATTTTGGATCGCGGGATCGAGACCAGGTGGGGGCAGTTTGCTTTTGCCGCGATCTTTTACCATCTCTAGAACTTTAAGTATTAGAAACGAACATAGATTTATATCAACTGCTGTCGTGGCGCGGTTGGTTGTGCTCTGTACCTCGAGAGCGTGACGTATTTTGGATCGCGGGCTCGAGACCAGGTGGGGGCAGTTTGCTTTTGCCGCGGTCTTTTACCATCTCTGGAACTTTAAGTATTAGAAACGAACATAGATTTATATCAACTGCTGTCGTGGCGCGGTTGTTTGTGCTCTGTACCTCGAGAGCGTGACGTATTTTGGATCGCGGGCTCGAGACCAGGTGGGGGCAGTTTGCTTTTGCCGCGATCTCATACGGTCTCTGGAACTTTAACTATTAGAAACGAACATAGATTTATATCAACTGCTGTCGTGGCACTGTTGGTTGTGCTCTGTACCTCGAGAGCGTGACTTATTTTGGATCGCGGGCTCGAGACCAGGCCAGCGCAGTTTGCTTTTGCCGCGATCTAATACGGTCTCTGGAACTTTAAGTATTAGAAACGAACATAGATTTATATCAACTGCTGTCGTGGCGCGGTTGGTTGCTCTGTACCTCGAGAGCGTGACGTATTTTGGATCGCGGGCTCGAGACCAGGTGGGGGCAGTTTGCTTTTGCCGCGATCTTATACGGTCTCTGGGAACTTTAAGTATTAGAAACGAACATAGATTTATATCAACTGCTGTCGTGGCGCGGTTGGTTGTGCTCTGTACCTCGAGAGCGTGACGTATTTTGGATCGCGGGCTCGAGACCAGGTGGGGGCAGTTTGCTTTTGCCGCGATCTCGTTCGGTCTCTGGAACTTTAAGTATTAGAAACGAACATAGATTTATATCAACTGCTGTCGTGGCGCGGTTGGTTGTGCTCTGTACCTCGAGAGCGTGACGTATTTTGGATCGCGGGCTCGAGACCAGGTGGGGCAGTTTGCTTTTGCCGCGATCTGATACGGTCTCTGGGAACTTTAAGTATTAGAAACGAACATAGATTTATATCAACTGCTGTCGTGGCGGGGTTGGTTGCTCTGTACCTCGAGAGCGTGACGTATTTTGGATCGCGGGATCGAGACCAGGCCAGTGCAGTTTGCTTTTGCCGCGATCTAATACGGTCTCTGGAACTTTAAGTATTAGAAACGAACATAGATTTATATCAACTGCTGTCGTGGCGCGGTTGGTTGTGCTCTGTACCTCGAGAGCGTGACGTATTTTGGATCGCGGGCTCGAAACCAGGTGGGGGCAGTTTGCTTTTGCCGCGATCTAATACGGTCTCTGGAACTTTAAGTATTAGAAACGAACATAGATTTATATCAACTGCTGTCGTGGCGCGGTTGGTTGTGCTCTGTACCTCGAGAGCGTGACGTATTTTGGATCGCGGGCTCGAGACCAGGTGGGGGCAGTTTGCTTTTGCCGCGATCTAATACGATCTCTGGAACTTTAAGTATTAGAAACAAACATAGATTTATATCAACTGCTGTCGTGGCGCGGTTGGTTGTGCTCTGTACCTCGAGAGCGTGACGTATTTTGGATCGCGGGCTCGAGACCAGGTGGGGGCAGTTTGCTTTTGCCGCGATCTTATACGGTCTCTGGAACTTTAAGTATTAGAAACGAACATAGATTTATATCAACTGCTGTCGTGGCGCGGTTGGTTGTGCTCTGTACCTCGAGAGCGTGACGTATTTTGGATCGCGGGCTCGAGACCAGGTGGGGGCAGTTTGGTTTTGCCGCGATCTTTTACGATCTCTGGAACTTTAAGTATTAGAAACGAACATAGATGTATATCAACTGCTGTCGTGGCGCGGTTGGTTGTGCTCTGTACCTCGAGAGCGTGACGTATTTTGGATCGCGGGCTCGAGACCAGGTGGGGGCAGTTTGCTTTTGCCGCGATCTTATACGGTCTCTGGAACTTTAAGTATTAGAAACGAACATAGATTTATATCAACTGCTGTCGTGGCGCGGTTGGTTGTGCTCTGTACCTCGAGAGCGTGACGTATTTTGGATCGCGAGCTCGAGACCAGGTAAGCGCAGTTTGCTTTTGCCGCGATCTTATTCGGTCTCTGGAACTTTAAGTATTAGAAACAAACATAGATTTATATCAACTGCTGTCGTGGCGCGGTTGGTTGCTCTGTACCTCGAGAGCGTGACGTATTTTGGATCGCGGGATCGAGACCAGGTGGGGGCAGTTTGCTTTTGCCGCGATCTTTTACAATCTCTGGAACTTTAAGTATTAGAAACGAACATAGATTTATATCAACTGCTGTCGTGGCGCGGTTGGTTGTGCTCTGTACCTCGAGAGCGTGACGTATTTTGGATCGCGGGCTCGAGACCAGGTGGGGGCAGTTTGCTTTTGCCGCGATCTTATACTGTCTCTGGAACTTTAAGTATTAGAAACGAACATAGATTTATATCAACTGCTGTCGTGGCGCGGTTGGTTGCTCTGTACCTCGAGAGCGTGACGTATTTTGGATCGCGGGCTCGAGACCAGGTGGGGGCAGTTTGCTTTTGCCGCGATCTTATACGGTCTCTGGAACTTTAAGTATTAGAAACGAACATAGATTTATATCAACTGCTGTCGTGGTGCGGTTGGTTGCTCTGTACCTCGAGAGCGTGACGTATTTTGGATCGCGGGCTCGAGACCAGGCCAGCGCAGTTTGCTTTTGCCGCGATCTGATACGGTGTCTGGGAACTTTATGTATTAGAAACGAACATAGATTTATATCAACTGCTGTCGTGGCGCGGTTGGTTGTGCTCTGTACCTCGAGAGCGTGACGTATTTTGGATCGCGGGATCGAGACCAGGTGGGGGCAGTTTGCTTTTGCCGCGATCTTATACTGTCTCTGGAACTTTAAGTATTAGAAACGAACATAGATTTATATCAACTGCTGTCGTGGCGCGGTTGGTTGCTCTGTACCTCGAGAGCGTGACGTATTTTGGATCGCGGGCTCGAGACCAGGTGGGGGCAGTTTGCTTTTGCCGCGATCTTATACGGTCTCTGGAACTTTAAGTATTAGAAACGAACATAGATTTATATCAACTGCTGTCGTGGTGCGGTTGGTTGCTCTGTACCTCGAGAGCGTGACGTATTTTGGATCGCGGGCTCGAGACCAGGCCAGCGCAGTTTGCTTTTGCCGCGATCTGATACGGTCTCTGGGAACTTTAAGTATTAGAAACGAACATAGATTTATATCAACTGCTGTCGTGGCGCGGTTGGTTGTGCTCTGTACCTCGAGAGCGTGACGTATTTTGGATCGCGGGATCGAGACCAGGCCAGCGCAGTTTGCTTTTGCCGCGTTCTTATACGGTCTCTGGAACTTTAAGTATTAGAAACGAACATAGATTTATATCAACTGCTGTCGTGGCGCGGTTGGTTGCTCTGTACCTCGAGAACGTGACGTATTTTGGATCGCGGGCTCGAGACCAGGTGGGGGCAGTTTGCTTTTGCCGCGATCTTATACGGTCTCTGGGAACTTTAAGTATTAGAAACGAACATAGATTTATATCAACTGCTGTCGTGGCGCGGTTGGTTGCTCTGTACCTCGAGAACGTGACGTATTTTGGATCGCGGGCTCGAGACCAGGTGGGGGCAGTTTGCTTTTGCCGCGATCTAATACGATCTCTGGAACTTTAAGTATTAGAAACGAACATAGATTTATATCAACTGCTGTCGTGGCGCGGTTGGTTGCTCTGTACCTCGAGAGCGTGACGTATTTGGATGGCGGGCTCGAGACCAGGTGGGGGCAGTTTGCTTTTGCCGCGATCTCATACGGTCTCTGGGAACTTTAAGTATTAGAAAGGAACATAGATTTATATCAACTGCTGTCGTGGCGCGGTTGGTTGCTCTGTACCTCGAGAGCGTGACGTATTTGGATGGCGGGCTCGAGACCAGGTGGGGGCAGTTTGCTTTTGCCGCGATCTTATACGGTCTGTGGGAACTTTAAGTATTAGAAACGAACAAAGATTTATATCAACTGCTGTCGTGGCGCGGTTGGTTGCTCTGTACCTCGAGAGCGTGACGTATTTGGATGGCGGGCTCGAGACCAGGTGGGGGCAGTTTGCTTTTGCCGCGATCTCATACGGTCTCTGGGAACTTTAAGTATTAGAAACGAACATAGATTTATATCAACTGCTGTCGTGGCGCGGTTGATTGCTCTGTACCTCGAGAGCGTGACGTATTTTGGATCGCGGGCTCGAGACCAGGTGGGGGCAGTTTGCTTTTGCCGCGATCTAATACGGTCTCTGGGAACTTTAAGTATTAGAAACGAACATAGATTTATATCAACTGCTGTCGTGGCGCGGTTGGTTGCTCTGTACCTCGAGAACGTGACGTATTTTGGATCGCGGGCTCGAGACCAGGTGGGGGCAGTTTGCTTTTGCCGCGATCTTATACGGTCTCTGGGAACTTTAAGTATTAGAAACGAACATAGATTTATATCAACTGCTGTCGTGGCGCGGTTGGTTGCTCTGTACCTCGAGAGCGTGACGTATTTTGGATCGCGGGCTCGAGACCAGGCCAGCGCAGTTTGCTTTTGCCGCGATCTAATACGATCTCTGGAACTTTAAGTATTAGAAACATTGATTTATATCAACTGCTGTCGTGGCGCGGTTGGTTGTGCTCTGTACCTCGAGACGTGACGTATTTTGGATCGCGGGCTCGAGACCAGGCCAGCGCAGTTTGCTTTTGCCGCGATCTTTTACGATCTCTGGAACTTTAAGTATTAGAAACGAACATTGATTTATATCAACTGCTGTCGTGGCACTGTTGGTTGTGCTCTGTACCTCGAGAGCGTGACGTATTTTGGATCGCGGGATCGAGACCAGGCCAGCGCAGTTTGCTTTTGCCGCGATCTAATACGGTCTCTGGAACTTTAAGTATTAGAAACGAACATAGATTTATATCAACTGCTGTCGTGGCGCGGTTGGTTGCTCTGTACCTCGAGAGCGTGACGTATTTTGGATCGCGGGCTCGAGACCAGGCCAGTGCAGTTTGCTTTTGCCGCGATCTTATACGGTCTCTGGAACTTTAAGTATTAGAAACGAACATAGATTTATATCAACTGCTGTCGTGGCGCGGTTGGTTGTGCTCTGTACCTCGAGAGCGTGACGTATTTTGGATCGCGGGCTCGAGACCAGGTGGGGGCAGTTTGCTTTTGCCGCGATCTCATACGGTCTCTGGGAACTTTAAGTATTAGAAACGAACATAGATTTATATCAACTGCTGTCGTGGCGCGGTTGGTTGTGCTCTGTACCTCGAGAGCGTGACGTATTTTGGATCGCGGGCTCGAGACCAGGTGGGGGCAGTTTGCTTTTGCCGCGATCCTATAAGGTATCCTGAACTTTAAGTATAAGAACGAACATAGATTTATATCAACTGCTGTCGTGGCGCGGTTGGTTGTGCTCTGTACCTCGAGAGCGTGACGCATTTTGGATCGCGGGATCGAGACCAGGCCAGCGCAGTTTGCTTTTGCCGCGATCTAATACGGTCTCTGGAACTTTAAGTATTAGAAACGAACCAAGATTTATATCAACTGCTGTCGTGGCGCGGTTGGTTGCTCTCTGTACCTCGAGAGCGTGACGTATTTTGGATCGCGGGCTCGAGACCAGGCCAGCACAGTTTGCTTTTGCCGCGATCTAATACGATCTCTGGAACTTTAAGTATAAGAAACGAACATAGATTTATATCAACAGCTGCCGTGGCGCAGTTGGTTGTGCTCTGTACCTTGAGAGCGAGACGTATTTTGGATTCTCGGCTCGAGACCTGGCCACCGCAGTTTGCTTTTGCCGCGATCTTATACTGCTAACCCCTACTGCTTACACAGTATTGCTCATATGTGTATCTACACACTTCACCGTGTGTACTGAAATGTCTGAAAATACATCTTTATGGACCAAAAATGATAATTGCATAGAATTCTGTTGTGGTTTATATTGTGACGACAATAAAAAGTATCATTTTGGTAATAACAAAAAATTATCTCTCACTTTAGGTGGCATACTCCTATTGGAGTCTATATCAATCCGCTCAAAAGCAGCGGGAGAACATCTTTTTGTGACCTGTTATCAATCATGATCTAGTTTTTTGTGGCATGCATGCTAAAGAGCATTAATGGAAGTACATGTGGTGAGAAAATTGGGTCAATTGAGGCTATTTTAGACCCCTTTATGCCTCCCAGGAGCAGCGTAGGAAATTTGTTTACCACTGAGTGAAGAGGTTTGTTTACAAGTGACGAAAACTTCCGGCTCGGATAGCAAAAAATCTTCATGATCATGGTACGGAAACCTGATGATGCCATGAATGGCCAATTTGTCAGCTATCCGGTGATGGGTAGCGTTTAGCTAGTGAAAACTTCTATCTAGACTAATAGACCACATTACTTTTGTGATTTAGTGTGTAAGTCAATGGGGCTTTTAATGGGCGTATGCTACCTTAGGCAAAAATGCTAAAATTTTTCATTTTAAGTGCTAGAAGTCCCAATTTTGGACCAAAGTAGTTGCTATGGTGTGTAAAAATGGTTTTCAAGCAAACGTCTGAAAATTCAAGCTTGGATGATTTTTACGCATAAATTAGTATTACAGACTTAAAGTACCACAAAGAGCATGTGCGTTTCTATACATGAGACCAGAACAACATTTTGAGCATTTCTGACCAGTTTTCCTCCCCAATAAACTATTGGGTCATTAAGCCTTGACCTACCAAAGCTTCCGTAATTTGATTCATTCCTTGACCCTGCTAAGTAGGTGCCAAATGCACGATATTCAAAATCCTTCAGAATCAGACCAAAATGCCTGCCGTGTGTGTGACGTGAATGACTTAGTTCAGTGAAATTTGACATCCGTGGGCACCTAAAGTACATGGTAACCATATTTTAGGTTATTTTTGCTAAAGTTGGAAGTACCTGGTGTTTGACTAAAGACAAATACTCAGTTTCAATGCATGAAATACCCATAATGTTGTTAGCTTAGGCCTCAGGTTCATAATGGCGCTACGTTAGTACCCTAGACCACGTCTACACCAGCTGTAGCACAATGTGAGGTCTGTATCCTAAGTGGAGTGGCTGCTGAGTGCTAAAACCTTACACAGAGAATGTTTTGAGTCTTATTTAGCAAATAATCCACAAAGGTATGCATTTTCTGCTCCTACATATGTGCATCAAGGGGTTTTGAGCCTATTTTCACTATCATTAGTTTTCTGTTGTTTTGTCAATTTTCAGAGAAAGTTGATGTGCCAAGTCCTCAGCATTCACAGCGATATACTTTGAATGGGTGTGGTATCAATGGCCTCAACTGGTTAGATGAGGTAACAACAAATCCCAAACAACTCTGACAGCAGAAAGAGATATCCTGATGCTTCCATGGGAGATCTACTGTAGTAACTACAGTATAGGAACGCTCGCCACCAATGGAGAATAAGGTAATTTGACGTTGTTGTTCTTTGCCGAGCAACAAATTTGAATGTTTTATCATGAAATATGCCCCCCTATCCACCTCTCTTCCCTTATAACTGTCTATAATACATTGTAACAACCTATGCACAAACCTTTAAATGGACTGGATATGCTGTTGAGGTGAACAGTGTATCTAGATAGCATTTCAGTATTTGTTCCTTTTGACTACTGTACATACTGTTACAGTGTGTTTCAGTGTGTGGCCGTTGAGCGTGTCGTATCAAGAATATAGGAGGCGATCATTTATTTAGTAACAGACTTGGTTTATTATTGTACTTCAGTAGCCATATTCAATGGAGTGCACAGACTCGTAGTGTGTAATATGAAGAGCAAGTACGGTAGCTCATATTGATCAGCTACATAAATGTACTTGTCACACAGTGAGGCTGTGGTTTACAAATCCCGATGATCCAGTTTTGGCAAAGAACACCTTCAATTCTCTTCTCTTATTCTTAGTAACTTAGCAGTTGCACTGGAGTGACATGCAATATCAGTTTAACATGTTCCAAACAGTTCAGGAATACATTGGGGTATGTCCTGTAGGTCAGTTTGGGAGGAATCAGCTGAGCTAAACAAAAGTAGTTTTCATCACTTTTCAGAGCCAGAGACGAAAAAACCCTCCCCGTAGACCCTTCTCTGGATGACGTTTCTGCAGGTAGGGCAAGCCAGACCAAGTGGGCGGTGATCAGGAATACCAATACAACCTGCAGGAATCATAGATGCACCCAAATTGGTCAAGCTTATCAAAATTGGTGACTGGAAATGTTGTTGCAGTCGTAGACCTGGTTACTGCTTACACAGTATTGCTCATATGTGTATTTACACACTGCACCTTGCATACTGAAATCTCTGAAAATACATCTTTATGGACCTAAAATGATAATTGCATAGAATTTTGTTGTGGTTTATATTGTGACGACTATAAAAAGTATCATTTTGGTATTAAAAAAAAAATTCATCTCTCACATAAGGTGGCATACTCCTATTAGAGTCTATATCAGTCCGCTCGATTGTTCTCCTTCAAGAAAAGTGCCAAAAAGCAGCAGGGGAACATCTTTTGTGACCTGTTATCAATCATGATCTAGTTTTTTGTGGCTTGCATGTTGAAGAGCATTAATGGAAGTACATGTAGTGAGAAAATTGTGTCAATTGAGGCCATTTCAGACCCCTTTAAGGCCTCCCAGGAGCAGCGTAGGAAAATTGTTTACCACTGAGTGAAGAGGTTTGTTTACAAGTGACAAAAACTTCCGGCTCGGATAGCAAAAAATCTACATGGTCATGATACGGAAAATTGATGATGCCATAAAAGGCCAACTTGACAGCTATCCGGTGATGGGTAGCGTTTAGCTAGTGAAAACTTCTCTCTAGACTTAGAGACCACATTACTTTTGTGATTTAGTGTGTAAGTCAATGGCGCTTTTAATGGGCGTATGCTACCTGAAGGATTCTTGCCAGGTTTGTTACTGTTTTTTTAAGCTTTTTATATGGACAAGAGTTCACTCTTGTAGCTACATAGTGATTCCAAACACAACCTTTGATTCAAGTCCTACAATTCTTCCATATCAGAAAGACCTATAGGGTCGTCCCCACATCCATTGCTTGTCTCTCTGTGAGCCATCATAGCACTGTGATAGGCCCTTAATAGAGCTTGCAAATTAACAAACCTGTTTCCTGTAGATTCTGCAAACATGGTTTGTTGTGACTGAGTTGAAAATATCTCATGTCCTTTATCTGCTGGGTTAATTACTCTCTCATACTCTTCCTTGTCGAGCCTTCTATAAGCAGGTTTGCAAGAGGAATTAGTTGCCATATCTGTATCAGAAGAGCTAGGAATATCACCAGTGCAATTGGCATCAGCTTCAGCAGCTGTTCAAGCAGTAAAGCCAAACCTGTTACCTGGCTTGAAGGTTATTACATGCCTATCAAACATGCCTTTCCTTCTACCCATTGTTCTAAATACTAATCAGTTTTTATCCTTAAAACATACCAATTTTCCAGTGACCTATTCACTAGTTTTGTTTGTAAGCATTTATTGGAAGTCTAAGCAGTTGAATAGCTACACATAGAATGATACAAGACAAGACTTACACTGAGAAACTAGTCAATATGATCGACTACAACTAGTTTGGAATGTTGTTTGAACAGCGCCCTCATTCTAGATCCGGTCACAGCTAGTGCATAGATCTCCTAAGTAGTTTTTGCACCAAAATCTGACAAAATACCTTTGAAAAGCAGTGCCAAAGTAACAAGTAACTTTTTCTCTTTCACTTTAGAGCCACAGCTAAGGGCGCATGCTTACTGGATGCTGGGAGTGATCAAATTTTCAGAGGGAAGAAGGCCAACCAAGTTTCCACCAGAGGGGGTAAGTAGCACCAAACTGAGGGACTGTGCTTAAAACACATTGTGTGGACCCAAGAACAATTTAGACATTCAGTAGATGCCTGTCATGCTGATGGAATGACTTCTTATCACACTAGGGAATATGTCAATCATTGGGCTCTCACTTGTTTAAAGTTCAGTACTGTATTATTCATATAGACTGTACAACATGTGTGAAACACCATATGAAGATTCACCCAATAGACAGAGATACACAGAAATGATGTAAGTCACAACTTCTCAAACTATCATGAAAAGGAGGTTTAATGTGGAGTTTAAATATCTCAGCTGTTACTTAAGGTGGCATACTCCTGTTAGCATCTATATCAACCTGCACAAGTGTTCTCCTTCAGGAAAAGTTCCAAAGAGCAACAGGAGAACATCTTTGTTTATATCTTATCAATTAGGATCTGGTTTTCTTGGTTTGGCTGTAATGGAGCATGAATGGAAGTACAAGTGGTACACAGATTGGGTCAGTTGAGGCAAGTTTAGACCACTTTAGGTCTCCCTGGAGCAGCATATGAACATTGTTTACTGCTGAGTAAAGAGGTTTGTTTACAAGTGAAGAAAATTTCAAGCTCTCATAGGAAACAAAAAGTCTGCACAGTCATGATAAAGAAACTTGAGGTTCAAATGAATGTGATAAATTTATTAGAATAAACCAAAAGCAAATAGAATAAAGGGTAATTTAAACCAAGAAATACTGCACGACGCAACTCACATGCATACCTGTAAATGTTACCCACGCACGACGACACATACAACACTGACACGTAAAGGGAAACACAGCATCACACGCATTAAAACAATCGAAGACCATTAACAGGGTGTACTGCTGAGTTTCTGGAGAAAGATTGTAAAACAAACCACCTGCTGCTGAAGAAACAAAGTCTAAACATTCAAGAGTTCTGCTGCCTCCATTGGTCTTTATTATAACTTTCTGTCAAATATCATTGGAGATATGGATATTTTGGCTTCCAGATTAAAGGTACAAAGCCAACATGTCTGGGAGGAAATGCTCCTAAAAAGGTCAATGTCCGTTCACTGATGCACATATTATATGACATCACGGTCACGCCAATACATGTGTCTAAATGCTTCAAAGCATGCCTTTTCTTTCATTGTTGATGCTGGATCTGGAAAATAACCATTTCATCCTTAATTAAAAGTCTTGAATTTTAATATATCAACACTGAGGGAACCCTGAAGGATTGATAATCCAACACAATCGTAGAATAGAAAAGGTGAGGGATTTCTCAACCAAGGCTTCCTATACAATTGAGTTTTCTCCTGGCATCTTGAATCCAGTGAAATGACCATTGGCTGGAAACTCACTTCTGATTCTTTGGACTGCACATGATGGTAGCACAACCCTGACGTGTCTTGCTAGGAACCCCCAGCACCTTTGAACCTGTTGACCGTAGGCTATGTATCTGTACTGCCTAAAAAAAATATTGAAAGTTCAAAATGTATGAATGTTGGCCCATGATGTCCACAATAACAAGCAGGGATACAATGTACAGTTATGGTTACATTTGTTGTGAATTTACACCTTCCATATTTCATGAAACATTCTTTTGTTCAGACAATTGATTTGCAAAACTCCAGGCCTAAGTACTAGCCTAGTAATAATGAGTATAAAATGACACATATGCCTACCTAGCATGGCTGCATAATGCAGCTTACGTCCCGAGCCAAACTTTCAGTATGTAACCACCACTACTACTACTACTACGCACCATACTGAACATGTATGAATACATAGCCAACACACAGTACATATGGGTTGTAAGGATTCTATGGTTGTAAGTCACCGTAACACAACTCACAATATGGTTAAGGCAGTTCCGCGAATTCCAACCACACATGCAAAAAATGGACTGGATTTTGTTTGCTTCATTACTAAATTCTTACCACGTTGTATGCTCCTTGCAATAGTTCCGAACGGGTTTCTTCTTCGATATGTTGTGGAGCTTCAATTTCGGCTCATTTGACAGGCTCGAACTGATACGGTTCTATATCCTAACAGTAACACCTCAGGTCCACCCTCAACATTAGGTTCAATATTGGCATGATCATCGCCTTCACTCTCTGCTTCGAATATTAGAAAGGGCACTCCAATTCTAGTACAATTTCACTGCCTGGTGAAGAACCACTATCACTTTGAACTTCGGTTGCCACATTTGGTTCTAAATCTGACATTCCACGGGAAATTTAGATTTGAATTCGTGCTGACTTGTTATCGATTGTTTTGTGTATTTATGTACACTTGTCGGAGTGTAGGTATGATATATGTTCGGAGGAAACAGCGAGAGCAAATCGTGTTCCTAAAATGTTGTCACATTAGGTCATGAGATTACGAAAAAAAATTTCGAAGGGAAAAATCAAGTTTCTAATTGGCAGAGTGGTTGATATATGTTCTAGAGAACATGCTTAGATGGATCCCAAAAATACAGGATGTTGAAATTTTCGTGTCGTGGCCATAATAAGTAAGAATTTGAAAATTGCCATTTTAGACTCTATGAGCCTTAAGTATAGCTAAGGGTATTGGTTATGATATGTAATCACGGAATATGACAAAAAGGTCTCATCATTTTACGCTTGAGTGATTTGGGGGCAAATTTTGTGAAAAATCACCAAAATATCGCAATGTGGCACGAGATTGACACGGAAGTAACAACACATTGGTACCCCATGGCATGTGCCCAAAAATGCACTGATGAAGTAATAATTAGACTGGAAGAACATGTTCATGGCCTGTAGAGACCAATGTACTACCTGTGTCTGTTGTTTTGATCTGTGTGTTATTGAGATGTGTAGTAGTACAAGTAAAGGATGGTATAAGGAGCCACTAGTTTCAATGTTAAGCTATTGAACAAGTAAAACCTGAGGAACTGAAGTTGTACATCTGGTGAGTAGTCTACTTTTATACAGTATAGTGCTGATAGTCGTGATCGATTAATCGCCAGTAGTCGCGATTACACTTTGGAAGTTTGATTAATCGCTCTCAAAACCTAAGTTGCGATTACTGGACTAAAGCTAGCACTACACACAATCTGCTATTGAAAAATAGCCTAACCTATCAAAAACAACACTTAAGCAGTTTGTCAGCAAATATTGCAAACACAGGTTCTTACAATGCTACACTAGAACTGTGCTGTGTTAAAAATCAGCAAGCACCTGTTCAGGTTAGATTCATGCGTTTACTTGTTAGTAATACGATTGTTCTGCAGTGCAACATTTAGTCCTAGCAATGTTTCATCATTGCGCATAATTGCAAATTCCCAAATTTATTAATCTTTAATGATTGCCAAAGAATTTGTAATTTCTTCAAACATGCATGTTTACAGTATATTTCATTTCTGGCCAGTGGTTCACATGTATCATATGTCTGATAGAGTGTGTCGATTGCGGTGAAGTTTCATTTCAATGTGTCATAATATGTGCGTGCTATCACACTAGGCTAAAGCCTAGCCTAGAAGGTGAACGTCCTTCTACAGAAAACTCTTGCATAGTAATCATCACACCGCTACAGGGTGTTGCATCTATTCATTTTTTTGCTGTGATTAGTGCTAGTAGTTGTAGTAGCCTTGTAGATCCATTCCAAAGTTTTTGATTTACTTTGAAGGATTTTAAGAAATGTTGAATATTGAAATTTGTTGACAGTTTTTGTTTGGTAGATGTTTTAACATGAATTAGACATCACACATTAAGACTTGAAAGAACAAATAGGGACAGTGCACCATGGAAAAAGATTTGTTTGACTGTATTTCTGCAATGTAGAAATGACAGTGATGATGCCATAACTGTAACCGAGTATCGCGAGAAGAGCTATGCGATTAATCAACTACAAAAGTAAGAGTCGACTATCAGCACTAATACTGTGTACCTAGCAGAGCAAAAAGCGACAGTCAGAATTTAAATGCATACATTACAATGTAATATATGTGGTGTAAGAATCAGTTTTATTGAGACCCAGACTGCAATCAGAATAAGGATAGGCCTATATACAGTAACACATTTGTAAATGGAAAGCTCACACCTTCACAATGTCAGACTAAGATTGGATGGCATGGGCTGATGAAATAAATGCAAATGTTGCAAAATATACATCAGCCCCAACAAGTTACACAAATGGCTGCAGGATGTGGACAGGTGCCTACACCATCAGTAAGCCAGGGGCACCAGCATATGGCATTATCCGCACAATGCTATCCCTGGCAGCTAAGAGAAGAGCCACATTCCAGCATCTGCTCTTCAAAGTATTGTGCAAAGAAATTAACTTTTTAAGTACCAAATCATTTCACATCTCCCACATATGCCACAACAGCCTATGTGTGGAGGTGTCACATCCATTGCTTGTGTCTCTGTGAGCCATCATAGCATTGTGACAGGCCCTTAATAAGACTTGCAAATTTACTAACCTGTTTACTGTAGATTTTGTCATATATCAGAGGAGAGTACTGCTTTAGTCAGTGCTCTGTAGAGAGACCTGTTTATTGAAATCTAAACTGTACACTATGGGTGTTTCACATCAGGTTCTCTGCTGGGTGGATGCTTTTCTGAGTGATAGAGAGCAGTCGGTTGTTGTCAATGGGTCTAGGTCTAATCCTTCTAAGGTTACTTCCGGTGTTCCGCAAGGGTCAGTTTTGGGACCCATTCTCTTCCTGGCCTATATTAATGATATTGGTAATGCTGTTTCTTCTGGTGTCCGACTGTTCGCTGATGACTGTGTCTGTTATCGGGTTATCGATGATGTCAGTGATGGTCATCAACTTCAGGAAGATATTAATATACTAGGGCAATGGGCTAAAGATTGGGGCATGAGTTTCCAGCCGGTGAAATGTAACATTATGACCATTACTAGAAAGAGGAAACCTGTAAATTTCAATTACATGCTCAATGGGGTTCACTTGGTTAAGGTTGATTGTATTAAATATCTGGGTATCCATATCACTTCAGATCTCAACTGGGGAAAAAATATTCAAAATGTGTGTAACAAAGGAAATAGGATATTGGGAGTTCTTTGTAGAAACTTATCCCCTTGTTCGAAGGATGCAAAATTGGCTGCATATAAAGGTCTCCTCCTGCCAGTATTGGAATATGCCAGTTCTGTCTGGGATCCCCACCAAGCTTTCTTGCAGCACAACCTCGAAAACATTCAGAGGCGTGCAGCCCGTTTCATCGCTTCAGATTATTCAAGAGAGCCTGGCTCTGTCTCATCTCTGTTACGGGACCTAAACCTGGTGCCCTTGGCAGAGAGGCGCAGACAAAGTAGAATCATCTTATTTGCTAAGGGCATCTATGGTCAGGCTCAGATCCCTATTGACTGCCTAAGAAAGCCTCTGCGTAGGAGTCGGAACATGCACGATATGCATTTCTGCCAACTGTATGCCAGTACCAATTGCTATAAGTATAGTTTTTTTCCAAATACAATTAGGGATTGGAATAGTCTGCCTTCAGACCTCATTAGTAGTTCCAGTGGTTCTGTGAATCCTGTCACTTATATCAGTACTCGGGTCAGATCTAATTAATTACTCTCTTGACGTGTGTGTGGTGAGATATTGTCCCTTTTTGCGGATGCGTCACCGTATCGAAGACGAAGACGAGGTGTACTACATCAGAATGATAAGCTGCAGCCATTGTTCTACTGAATCCATTACATGCCTTGCCATCAGCATCAGTTGTGAGGTACATGACCGTACCCATTCTTCATAATAATAATCAGTTTTTTATCCTCAAAGTTCAACAAAATTCCAGTGACCTATTCACTAGTTTGTTTGTATACAAATGCTTAAATGGTTATAAGCATTTATTGGAAGTCTAAGCAGTTGAATAGCTGCACATAGAATGATACAAGACAAGACTTACACTGAGAAACTAGTCAATATGATCTACTACAACGATTTAGGAATGTTGCTTGAACAGCGCCCTCATTCTAGATCTGGTCACAGCTAGAACATAGGTCTCCTGAGTAGTTTTCGCAACAAAATCTGACAAAATACCTTTGAAAAGCAGTGCCAAAGTAACAAGTAACTTTTTCTCTTTCATTTTAGGGCCAGAGTTTACTCGATACAGGGAGTGATCACATTTTCAGAGGGAAGAAGGCCAACTTGCGTCAAGTTTCCACCAGAGGGGATAAGTAGCACCAACTGAGGGACTGTGCTTAAAACACATTGTGTGGACCCAAGAACAATTTAGACATTCAGTAGATGCCAGCCATGCTGATGGAATGACTTCTAATCACACTAGGGAATATGTCAACCATTGGGCTCTCACTTGTTTAAAGTTCAGTACTGCATTATTCATATAGACTGTACAACATGTGTGAGACACCATATGAAGATTCACACAATAGACAGAGATAAACAAAAATGATATAAGTCATTACTTCTGAAACTATCATAAAAAGAGGTTGAAAGTGGATTTTAGAAATGTCAACTGTTACTTTAGCTGGCATACTCCTATTAGCATCTATATCAATCCGTACCAAGTGTGCTTCTTCAGAAAAAGTGCCAAAAAGCAACAGGAGACATCTTTTTTGATATGTCATCAATCACTGGACTGGTTTATGTTTTTAGTTCTACCATGTAGCTTGTACTCTCTCTCTCTCTGAGTTGTGCTCACCTCCTTCTGTATGCTCTGCCTCTGTTATATAGTCTATCATACTGTTGTTTCCTTTGCATCTGTTTCAGAGTCTGGATACATAGACTATTTGAGCTCACCTCTAATCCTGCAGCTTCCATCTTCCTGGCTATGGACTCTTCAGGCCCTTTATTTGTAATGTTTGTGGCACTGTGGTCCCTGTACTGACTGTTGCGTGAAATGCTTGTGCTATGTTTTGGATTGGAAACTCGAAAGCATTATTGACTACCTCTGCTTTTTGAGTGGAAGTCTGAAACTGAGTGGACCATAAACGTTTGCTGCAGGTGGGTGTCTCAGGTATTTCATTTACAGTACTGATTTCGCTTAACTCCCGTTGAAATTTGTTAAAAGGAAAATAAACAAATTTCTTCGTTTTTTATCGAAATTTGCCGATTTTTATCGAAATTCAACGAATTTTAACGATTGGTGATCTCAATCATTTCCTACGTGGAATTTTCAACGATGCGTTGAAATTCTTTTTTAAACGAAATAAAAGGTCAATATGTGGTTACGCGAAACGTCGGAAATCGCGTAACTTCGTTTATTAGTATCGATTAGACTTTGGTACAGTCGTTTGAAAGCATTCTCAGGCTTGCATAAGTAGTAACTCTCAAAGAAACATGTAGTAAAACTGACGGGGGACGTTTTCTGACTGAACCCCAAACACAGTGACATAAGTCTTAACTTTGCCAGGCTATCTTGGAGGTTGCAGTACACGCTATGTACCACGAGGCACCCTTCCAGATAAGTTGGAGTGCTGTTTAACCATTTAAATAACAATGAATGGACATAAATAAACTTGGTTTACTTGCAGATTGCAAAAAATAGTTATTTTTAAGAGATGTAAATTTGTTTTTTTATAAGAGTTGAAGTGTGAAACTTTGTTTCCGAGCGAAAACACTTGAAGCAGTTACTTGAAGCAAAATAAAGATGCCCCGCCCATTCTGCTAGGACGCTTCCATTTTTCAAAAATGCGTTTTCTCTTGTTATTTTTCTATTTTGTTTAGTATAGATTTGGCATGAGACATGTTACTCAGGTTAACTTTGATGGAATAATTTTATACCAGAAGTGGAAAAACTTAACAGTTATTACATTCATTTCGGATCATTTCCGAACAAGATAACACACTAAGGGTGTGACCGTTTAAACGATTAACCGTTTAACCGGCCGCAAATGCACTATCAGTTTAGAAAATCACAAACTGTATAAACGGAAAATTAAAAAAAAAAATCAAATACATTTTAAACATGAAAATTATTTAAAAATATGTAAAGAACTGAGTAATGTACTGCAAACTATCAATAAAAAACAGAAAAACGATGTTTTAGGCATTCGTTCAATATAACTATAGTAGTAGGCCAATAGTCACGAGCTCATGATAGTGTCGTCAATTCGTCTTCTCAGTGTATATTTGCGACATATATCACCCGTGTACATCGATCAATGGCATGGTGAAATCCTGTGTGAAAATATGTCGATGCCAAAAGACGCAAATGGTCGTTCTAGAAAGTATCGTAATAACATTAACAACACAAGGCCAGTTTGCTCTCTCAGGTCCGCACGTATACAGCCATTTTTTCCACACATGGTATTATACTGTGCATGCATTGCGGGCGGGATTGCGGCAAACATAAAAGAATATGAATGAAAATGATAAACCTTACGATATTTTTCACAAATATTGGTGCTTAGATAAGTGCTTCCTCACAATCAAAGAGCCGCCCCAAAATTTGCTCCGCTTACGTAAAACTTCTATATATATATAACACTTGGAAAAATTCGAGTTTTTACACACATAATTCCCACTGACATTGGTCATAGAACATAAGTAGGTCATTGACATTTGAACTTGCCCAAGTTCATCGCACCATGAGAACGACACAACACATTGAACATGATGTTACATTCTTCCGCCATCTGGACGCTGAGTGTAAATTTTGGTGTAATATGCAAATTATGAATGGTACTGCGCTGCCCGGTTAAAATTTAACCTATTGCAACACCAATTTTGGGAAGCTGTTGTTGAAGAAACTGTTGTATCAAATGTAAAGTACTGTATCATGTATGTGACACAAGAGAAAGAAAATGAAATCGGAGGCTGCTACAACCCATCCCACAACACGTGCGTGCGTAATTTGTTTTCTAAACATGACTTTTAATGAGTAAGCAGGAAAGGTGGGTAAGTTTGCTAAGTTAGGCGAGTTTTTGTTTAAAATCTTGTGATAGATAGACAAATATATTGTTTTTTTCTTCAAAAGTTACGAAGTTGCCGAAGGCCGAGTTATATAAATTCAGTGATCTGAACTTCTGAAGACCACGATATACTGATCAGGTGTGTTATTCTTTTCAGCAATTATTACACGTAATGTTGGCAATATTATTGGGCCTAATTAGTAATTAACATACATTGATCATTGTCTTGTTGCCTGAATTGCTACTTTTTGGAAAAAAAAAAACCTTAATTATTGTACTCATAATGTCCTATTTTCATTAAAAGTTGAGAGACATTACGTCGAAAAAGCCGCAATCGGGAAACAGCGTTTAAAAGTTTAACCTACCGGCAGGTTATACGGTTAAATGGTTAGTGAAATATCTGTTAGGTCACACCCTTATAACACACAAAAAAAAAAACGACTTTATTGAATGAAAATATACTGAAAACCATATCGCAAAAACACAAAACCGCCTATAACTCGAAAACGGAAGGAGATATCGACTTTTGTCAGCTGCGTAGGGATTTCCTATACCGAATTTTGATGTGCTCTATCCACCTGTGTCATTTATGAGCTTCTCTGACGTAAGCTGCAGTACGTAATTTCTCCATACCAGTTCCGCAACATTTATTTACGCAGTAAACATTGTTCATGATGTTTTCTTTCACAACAAATATTCAAAGTTGTGCTCCACACGCTTCACAGATATTGTTTTATGTTGTTCATTTTCAATTCTAGTTTAAAATTACATTTTCGAACGATGCATTGCATGCCTTGTCAAACATTCCTGATTAGTAAAACTAAGGAAGGATATTTGATTGATATGATTTTATGAGCTGTTCCACTTGAAAAATGATGATAAAACCGAAAAACAAAACATTTACCTCTCATGTGACGCATACCGGGAGACTCATAAAAACCCCCTTCTCATTAAATTAAATTTACATGCCGTCAGGCCAGTTGAAAGCCCTCCCCAGTAATGTTTGATCAGCTCTTCCCAATATACAATACTCAAATAAGCAATGAAAATATATTCATTTTCCACAGGTTTCCATTCCATTATGAATAGTAGGGGCAAAATAATGTTTGCTTCTAGAGTAAGCCAGCCAAAGGTTCTGCAGTGCTAAACCCCCCACGAAGATAAATACTATGCTAATTAACAGATGGTAGGCGTGAATTGACAAAGCCAGGTTTATGATTGGACTAGGCCTCTCAAAAAAGTTTGGTCGCTGGAGATATCCAGGGTAGGGAATGCACATGTAAGCAGCATACTGTAGGTGGCCCAGACCCAGGCTGCGACCTTAATTACCAGGGCAGTTCGTCTGCATTCGCGGGCAACTTACAGTAGCTGGGTTACGGGGAAAATAACAGGATGTTTTTTATTTTGCGTGCATTGAAGCCGGGGGGAGATTTTTTGGTTTGAAAGTGAGTGCGGTAAACGGTACTGTAGTACGTCAAGTAACACAGGAATTTATTGGAAAAAAAGATTTCTTTGATATCCAGCTACGACTGTTTCATTGTGTAAATTTTTTTTTTATTTCTTGTTTTTCTGACGCTGCGTTCATTGGTGAGTTACTTAAACTTATCTTAGTTTAATACTAGCCTTTAACTTAAGTACTTGTTACGATCGACCAAGACCAGTTTTTTATTATCCTAGCCAAATAATTTTTCAAACACCTAGTACAGAACTTACTCTGTCTTATATACAATCAAACTTTTGTAACATTTGTAATATTCCTCAGCCACTTCTGGTATAGTCTGAAAACGGCTGTAGTTACACTAAGGATTCAACGTAGGTCACAACCTTGATATGTCTAGAATTGCCTTTGCCGTTGTTGATCGCGATAACTTTCGTGAAATTTCGTTGAAACTAAGTTGACAACCGTGCCCGCAGTAGTCTAAATCTTAATGAAATTATTTGTTTTTTATCGATTTTCAAATTTTTTTTATCGATTTTCAACCTTTTTTATCGATCGTTGCTTTTTTTGCAACGGGAGTTAAGCGAAATCAGTACTGTAGTTGTGTGCTATCAGTGTGGGATATTAGCAGAGATCTCTTTGTAGCATTTGGCATGAATGGAAATGTGTACTTCCTGCCCCTCTTGCATACAAATGAATGCTTCGGGCAATGTGAATGATTTCCAATGTAGCACTTTGCAAGGCAGTCTTAACATGTTGATAAAGCCTTCATAACTTTGCAGTGGTCGTATTTGAGGGCTTTAATTCCTGCAAGTAGTCACCTCTGCCAGTACAAGGCAGGTCAAGTCCTCTGCAATGCACTTTTGTATCAAGTGCTTCCTAGTCACAGTTTGTGCAGGTAACATATCAGAGGAGAGTACTGCTTTAGCCAGTGCCCTGCGGAGTGACTTGAGTAGGTGAACTTGGTCTAACAGCATATGGTTCTCTGTTTCAGAATGAGTAGCTGCAGCCATTGTACCAGTGAACCCTTTACATGCCTTGCCATCAGCATCAGTTGTTAGGCACTTCTCCTTTAGTGGGTTCTTACCAGTAAGTAATTTGGATGCACAAATCTTTCCACCATTCTGTTCATCTTTGACATTGGCATCTTTACTGAACAGCCCTCATGGACTGGACATTGCAACTTGTGACCCCTTCTTCTATTCATTTCACCAATTAAGTTACAGTTGTTACTGTGATTGTAATCAAAATTAAATTTATCAATGGTGACATTCTCAACAATTACATCTCTGTATTGGCTTGCACGAACAAATGGAGTCTTACTTTTTGCATTAAGCAGACACGTATGATATTGACGATCATATTCTGCAAAAATTGGAGAGTCTTTTGAGAGGCCATGCAGTTGCAGTGTCTTCTTTATACACCCCTTTTCTGATATATCATTTTCATTCATTTCTTCTATTGCAGGTCCAAACTGGTTGGCTGACTTTTGTAGTGTACTGACAGCGGGACTTGGAAGAGAGATGCTGCTGAGCATTCTATGAGCTGCACTTGAACCGATCTACATCTGATGCAAGCCTGACTGCCGTGCAATGTTTAGTTCTGAAGGATTCTTGCCAGGTTTGCTTCTTGGTTTAAACCTTTGTAGATGGGCCAGAGCTTACAGTACCTTTGTATCTTCAGAGAATGCATCCAAACACAACCTTTAAGCCAAGTCCCACAAATTCTTCATATCTAAGTTTGCAAGAGGAATAGGTGCCACAAAGGCGCTCACTTCACAAAGTTATTAGCCTCCCCCAACCAAATGTTTTTTACCTACTGAAAGAAAGATAATTTGCAATGTGTTTTTCAATGGTTAAACTGATATTATTATTACCATAAATATTGTATTGACTTCCCCAATAATTCTAACCAATATGGAATGGTAATAATTACACAGCATATGATTGTATGTTATTGGCATGCGATGTAAAAACCTGTGCATGCCTATATGATATGCACATTGACATGTGTAACACGCGAAACTCGAACAATTTAGGTTATATTTTCCCAGATCAGCCCCCCCCCCAAATCACATTGGGCCCCTACGCCTATGACGGTAGTTCTATTAGGCATGTTTTTTGGAGTATTCAAAATCATACCAAGTTTTGTGTGGTGGAGTATAAGAATCGCGAGATACAATTTATGAAAGTGGCAAGGAATAATGGTAAATATGACTGATAAAAGGCCAATTTTGACCGAAAATGTCAATTTTTAGGTCATTCACAATCACAGGAATATATGAATAGGCCTAGATAAACTGTGGTGCGACAGTCGGAAATTCCAGCTGTCGCACTCCAATTTTCCAACTATCGTCAGTTTTATCAAGTTCGGGGGGTGAGACACCCCCCACACCCACCCCCCCTTCTAGCCACGTCCGTGGGTGTAAGTCACAACTTCTCAAACAATCATTAAAAGAGGTTTAATGTGGAGTCTAAAAATTTCAATTTTTAGTTAAGATGGCATACTCATATTAGCATTTACATCAATCCACCACAAGTGTTCTCATTCAGAAAAAGCAACAGGAGAACAAATTTCTTGATATGTTATCAATTAGTGTCTGGTGTTTTCTTGGCAGGGATGTTAAGGAGCATGAAAGAGAGTACAAGTGATACAAAAATTTGGTCAGTTGAGGTAAGTTTAGACCAATTTAGGCTTCCCTGGAACAGCATACAGAAATTGATTTCTGCTGAGTAAAGAGGTTGTTTACAAGTGAGGAAAACTTCAGTCTCTCATAGTAAACAAGCAATCTGCATGGTTATGATATAGAAAATTGAGGGTGCTATGAATGGCCAACTTGTCAGCTATCCAGTTATTGGTTGCATTTAGCTTGTGAGAGCTAAATAGATTAAGGGATCACATCACTTTATGATTTAGTGTGTATTGGGTAGTGTTTGCACGGGTTATCCGGGTACCCGCCCGACGCCATACTACCCGGTTCCTAATTTATTACCCGCATCCTCCGTAGTGTGATATAAAAAATTTTAAAAAATCGCAAATCGATGGTTAGGCAGATTTCCCATTGACTTAGTGTGGTGTTAGGCTACCATGTGTCGAAGATAACAGCAATAACGAAAGTACTCCATGGATATCTTATAACTGCGTC